>NC_060907.1:827696-867696 GCF_014805685.1 Silurus meridionalis
TATAACAGTAATAATCCTTTATAACAACAATAATCCTTTATAACAGTAATAATCCTTTATAACAGTAATAATCCTTTATAACAGTAATAATAATCCTTTATAACAGTAATAATCCTTTATAACAGTAATAATAATCCTTTATAACAACAATAATCCTTTATAACAGTAATAATAATCCTTTATAACAGTAATAATCCTTTATAACAATAATCCTTTATAACAGTAATAATCCTTTATAACAGTAATAATCCTTTATAACAACAATAATCTATCTATCTATCTATCTATCTATCTATCTATCTATCTATCTATCTATCTATCTATCTATCTATCTATCTATCTATCTATCTATCTATCTATCTATCTATCTATCTATCTATCTATCTATCTATCTATCTATCTATCTATCTATCTATCTATCTATCTATCTATCTATCTATCTATCTATCTATCTATCTATCTATCTATCTATCTATCTATCTATCTATCTATCTATCTATCTATCTATCTATCTATCTATCTATCTATCTATCTATCTATCTATCTATCTATCTATCTATCTATCTATCTATCTATCTATCTATCTATCTATCTATCTATCTATCTATCTATCTATCTATCTATCTATCTATCTATCTATCTATCTATCTATCTATCTATCTATCTATCTATCTATCTATCTATCTATCTATCTATCTATCTATCTATCTATCTATCTATCTATCTATCTATCTATCTATCTATCTATCTATCTATCTATCTATCTATCTATCTATCTATCTATCTATCTATCTATCTATCTATCTATCTATCTATCTATCTATCTATCTATCTATCTATCTATCTATCTATCTATCTATCTATCTATCTATCTATCTATCTATCTATCTATCTATCTATCTATCTATCTATCTATCTATCTATCTATCTATCTATCTATCTATCTATCTATCTATCTATCTATCTATCTATCTATCTATCTATCTATCTATCTATCTATCTATCTATCTATCTATCTATCTATCTATCTATCTATCTATCTATCTATCTATCTATCTATCTATCTATCTATCTATCTATCTATCTATCTATCTATCTATCTATCTATCTATCTATCTATCTATCTATCTATCTATCTATCTATCTATCTATCTATCTATCTATCTATCTATCTATCTATCTATCTATCTATCTATCTATCTATCTATCTATCTATCTATCTATCTATCTATCTATCTATCTATCTATCTATCTATCTATCTATCTATCTATCTATCTATCTATCTATCTATCTATCTATCTATCTATCTATCTATCTATCTATCTATCTATCTATCTATCTATCTATCTATCTATCTATCTATCTATCTATCTATCTATCTATCTATCTATCTATCTATCTATCTATCTATCTATCTATCTATCTATCTATCTATCTATCTATCTATCTATCTATCTATCTATCTATCTATCTATCTATCTATCTATCTATCTATCTATCTATCTATCTATCTATCTATCTATCTATCTATCTATCTATCTATCTATCTATCTATCTATCTATCTATCTATCTATCTATCTATCTATCTATCTATCTATCTATCTATCTATCTATCTATCTATCTATCTATCTATCTATCTATCTATCTATCTATCTATCTATCTATCTATCTATCTATCTATCTATCTATCTATCTATCTATCTATCTATCTATCTATCTATCTATCTATCTATCTATCTATCTATCTATCTATCTATCTATCTATCTATCTATCTATCTATCTATCTATCTATCTATCTATCTATCTATCTATCTATCTATCTATCTATCTATCTATCTATCTATCTATCTATCTATCTATCTATCTATCTATCTATCTATCTATCTATCTATCTATCTATCTATCTATCTATCTATCTATCTATCTATCTATCTATCTATCTATCTATCTATCTATCTATCTATCTATCTATCTATCTATCTATCTATCTATCTATCTATCTATCTATCTATCTATCTATCTATCTATCTATCTATCTATCTATCTATCTATCTATCTATCTATCTATCTATCTATCTATCTATCTATCTATCTATCTATCTATCTATCTATCTATCTATCTATCTATCTATCTATCTATCTATCTATCTATCTATCTATCTATCTATCTATCTATCTATCTATCTATCTATCTATCTATCTATCTATCTATCTATCTATCTATCTATCTATCTATCTATCTATCTATCTATCTATCTATCTATCTATCTATCTATCTATCTATCTATCTATCTATCTATCTATCTATCTATCTATCTATCTATCTATCTATCTATCTATCTATCTATCTATCTATCTATCTATCTATCTATCTATCTATCTATCTATCTATCTATCTATCTATCTATCTATCTATCTATCTATCTATCTATCTATCTATCTATCTATCTATCTATCTATCTATCTATCTATCTATCTATCTATCTATCTATCTATCTATCTATCTATCTATCTATCTATCTATCTATCTATCTATCTATCTATCTATCTATCTATCTATCTATCTATCTATCTATCTATCTATCTATCTATCTATCTATCTATCTATCTATCTATCTATCTATCTATCTATCTATCTATCTATCTATCTATCTATCTATCTATCTATCTATCTATCTATCTATCTATCTATCTATCTATCTATCTATCTATCTATCTATCTATCTATCTATCTATCTAATGTGATTTGGATGGTGTTCCACCACCAACAGGAGGAGAACCTGAAGCACCTGATGTTAACAATGTAAGAGTTCATGGTGTGTTTTGTTTCAGAACTGAATAAGAAATTGCAAGAGAAGAAAGAGGAGAATGCTGGAGCAGTTTAAACCCACAGGCACCTGAAGATAAACACAAGATGATCTTTATACAGGATCTAATGTGATTTGGATGGTGTTCCACCACCAACAGGAGGAGAACCTGAAGCACCTGATGTTAACAATGTAAGAGTTCATGGTGTGTTTTGTTTCAGAACTGAATAAGAAATTGCAAGAGAAGAAAGAGGAGAATGCTGGAGCAGTTTAAACCCACAGGCACCTGAAGATAAACACAAGATGATCTTTATACAGGATCTAATGTGATTTGGATGGTGTTCCACCACCAACAGGAGGAGAACCTGAAGCACCTGATGTTAACAATGTAAGAGTTCATGGTGTGTTTTGTTTCAGAACTGAATAAGAAATTGCAAGAGAAGAAAGAGGAGAATGCTGGAGCAGTTTAAACCCACAGGCACCTGAAGATAAACACAAGATGATCTTTATACAGGATCTAATGTGATTTGGATGGTGTTCCACCACCAACAGGAGGAGAACCTGAAGCACCTGATGTTAACAATGTAAGAGTTCATGGTGTGTTTTGTTTCAGAACTGAATAAGAAATTGCAAGAGAAGAAAGAGGAGAATGCTGGAGCAGTTTAAACCCACAGGCACCTGAAGATAAACACAAGATGATCTTTATACAGGATCTAATGTGATTTGGATGGTGTTCCACCACCAACAGGAGGAGAACCTGAAGCACCTGATGTTAACAATGTAAGAGTTCATGGTGTGTTTTGTTTCAGAACTGAATAAGAAATTGCAAGAGAAGAAAGAGGAGAATGCTGGAGCAGTTTAAACCCACAGGCACCTGAAGATAAACACAAGATGATCTTTATACAGGATCTAATGTGATTTGGATGGTGTTCCACCACCAACAGGAGGAGAACCTGAAGCACCTGATGTTAACAATGTAAGAGTTCATGGTGTGTTTTGTTTCAGAACTGAATAAGAAATTGCAAGAGAAGAAAGAGGAGAATGCTGGAGCAGTTTAAACCCACAGGCACCTGAAGATAAACACAAGATGATCTTTATACAGGATCTAATGTGATTTGGATGGTGTTCCACCACCAACAGGAGGAGAACCTGAAGCACCTGATGTTAACAATGTAAGAGTTCATGGTGTGTTTTGTTTCAGAACTGAATAAGAAATTGCAAGAGAAGAAAGAGGAGAATGCTGGAGCAGTTTAAACCCACAGGCACCTGAAGATAAACACAAGATGATCTTTATACAGGATCTAATGTGATTTGGATGGTGTTCCACCACCAACAGGAGGAGAACCTGAAGCACCTGATGTTAACAATGTAAGAGTTCATGGTGTGTTTTGTTTCAGAACTGAATAAGAAATTGCAAGAGAAGAAAGAGGAGAATGCTGGAGCAGTTTAAACCCACAGGCACCTGAAGATAAACACAAGATGATCTTTATACAGGATCTAATGTGATTTGGATGGTGTTCCACCACCAACAGGAGGAGAACCTGAAGCACCTGATGTTAACAATGTAAGAGTTCATGGTGTGTTTTGTTTCAGAACTGAATAAGAAATTGCAAGAGAAGAAAGAGGAGAATGCTGGAGCAGTTTAAACCCACAGGCACCTGAAGATAAACACAAGATGATCTTTATACAGGATCTAATGTGATTTGGATGGTGTTCCACCACCAACAGGGAGGAGAACCTGAAGCACCTGATGTTAACAATGTAAGAGTTCATGGTGTGTTTTTGTTTCAGAACTGAATAAGAAATTGCAAGAGAAGAAAGAGGAACTCGAGGAGGCCAAACAGAAGATCAAGAAAGCGAAAGGAGAATCTCTTAAATGTAAGCAGAAGGTCGTGGTCAGTCCACACACTTGAGAGAAATCCAGGTTCTTGTGACTTGTGTGAGGATTTTAATCGTTCCTCTCGTTTGTTTGCAGTTCTGAAATTACTGGAGGATCTGAGGAAGACGAACAGGAAGCAGGAGGATCATATCAAGGAATATCTCACTAAGATCAAGAGTGAGTTTAACAGCTCTTTCATTCAAACCACAATCTCCACATCATTCAGATCTACAGTTAAACATGTGTGTGTGTGTGTGTGTGTGTGTGACTTTCATGTTTTTTTTACCAAACAGATCTTGAAGAGCAGCTGAAGAAAAAGCAGAAGGATTTATAACAACAATCATCCTTTATAACAACAATCATCCTTTATAACAGTAATAATCTTTATAACAGTAATAATGCTTTATAACAGTAATAATAATCCTTTATAACAGTAATAATTTTATAACAGTAATAATCCTTTATAACAACAATAATCCTCTCTCTCTCTCTCTCTCTCCTCTCTCTCTCTCCTCTCTCTCTCTCTCCTCTCTCTCTCTCCTCTCTCTCTCTCCTCTCTCTCTCTCTTCTCTCTCTTCTCTCTCTTCTCTCTCTCTCTCCAGCCATCCAGGTGGTCTTTCTAAAGGAGGAAGTAACCCAGCTGAATAAAGCTCTTGCAGAACTTAAAGAAGAGAAGGATGAGAAGATTGCAGGTCAGCTCCATCTCCAGTTCTCTCCAGCATATAATGTGACGTCTAATCTGAGATCTGGTCTGAAATCTAATCTGAAATCTAATCTGAAATCTAATCTGAAATCTAATCTGAAATCTAATCTGAAATCTAATCTGAAATCTAATCTGAAATCTAATCTGAACTAAATGTTCTTGAAGATATGGAGAAGGAGATCAAAGAGAAGAATAAAGAGATCACGTTCCTGAAGAGAAGTGGCTGTGAGGAGACCAGTAAGTAGAGAAGCAGAGATGTGAAGCAGGAGGTAGGAATCACTTCAGGATGGAAAAAAAATTATGGTTCTTCAGGATTGAGTGAGGGAGAGGGAGAAAAAGCTGCGGGAAGGAAATGGGTTTTAACAATGAAGAATATGAAGGACAGCTTGAACAAGTGATGAGGAGGTTCTTTAAGATAAGAGAGGAACTAGGAAAAAGCAGGAAGAAGAAAGGCAGGAAAGCGGAAGATTCTTTAGCGGAGATGGAGGTGAATGTGTAAGTTAAAGACACAGGAGAAACTTGGTAGAAGAGGAAAGAGATGAAGCAGGAAAAGGAAATGATATGGGGTTCTTTAGGTTGGAGCAGGTACCAATGACAGTGTGGACCAGGAACGAGGAGAAGTGTGTTGGTGGAACATGAATTGATGTATTAGTGTCACAGAGGTGAGATATCATTCCTCCATCCACACAACACTTCTGTTTATCCAGCTTCTGTGTGTGATCTTCAGAAAAGGAGATATCTGACCTGCAGAAGGAGCTAAAGGTGAAAGAACGAGAGCTGGAACAGGTGAAGAGGGAGAACGCTGTACAGATCAGAGGTGAGGAAACCAACCAGAGGAGCATTTGCTCTCGGGTTGTTCTCGAGGCTCGGCCCACATCATCTAAATCTTCCTATACTGATGTGTTGTGTTTGAAACAGAACTGCAGCGGCAGCTGGACGAGAAGAAGCACAAACTGGAGGAGAGCAGAGCTGAGCTGAAGACCCTCGACGAGGAGAACGCCAGTCTGAGTACCAGCACAAATACCTCAATAATCTTTTCTAATGATCAGTACAATAATAATAATCCTTTATAACAGTAATAATCCTTTATAACAACAATAATCCTTTATAACAGTAATAATCCTTTATAACAGTAATAATCCTTTATAACAGTAATAATGCTTTATAACAGTAATAATGCTTTATAACAGTAATAATTTTATAACAGTAATAATCTTTATAACAGTAATAATCTTTATAACAGTAATAATGCTTTATAACAGTAACAATAATCCTTTATAACAACAATCATCCTTTATAACAGTAATAATCCTTTATAACAGTAATAATCCTTTATAACAGTAATAATCCTTTATAACAGTAATAATCCTTTATAACAGTAATAATCCTTTATAACAATAATCCTTTATAACAGTAATAATCCTTTATAACAGTAATAATAATCCTTTATAACAGTAATAATCCTTTATAACAGTAACAATAATCCTTTATAACAGTAATAATCCTTTATAACAACAATAATCCTTTATAACAGTAACAATAATCCTTTATAACAACAATAATCCTTTATAACAGTAATAATCCTTTATAACAGTAATAATCCTTTATAACAGTAATAATCCTTTATAACAGTAATAATCCTTTATAACAGTAATAATAATCCTTTATAACAGTAATAATCCTTTATAACAGTAATAATCCTTTATAACAGTAATAATAATCCTTTATAACAGTAATAATAATCCTTTATAACAGTAATAATCCTTTATAACAACAATAATCCTTTATAACAACAATAATCCTTTATAACAACAATAATCCTTTATAACAGTAATAATCCTTTATAACAGTAATAATCCTTTATAACAACAATAATCCTTTATAACAATAATCCTTTATAACAACAATAATCCTTTATAACAGTAATAATCCTTTATAACAACAATAATCCTTTATAACAACAATAATCCTTTATAACAACAATAATCCTTTATAACAGTAATAATCCTTTATAACAGTAATAATCCTTTATAACAGTAATAATCCTTTATAACAGTAATAATAATCCTTTATCTATCTATCTATCTATCTATCTATCTATCTATCTATCTATCTATCTATCTATCTATCTATCTATCTATCTATCTATCTATCTATCTATCTATCTATCTATCTATCTATCTATCTATCTATCTATCTATCTATCTATCTATCTATCTATCTATCTATCTATCTATCTATCTATCTATCTATCTATCTATCTATCTATCTATCTATCTATCTATCTATCTATCTATCTATCTATCTATCTATCTATCTATCTATCTATCTATCTATCTATCTATCTATCTATCTATCTATCTATCTATCTATCTATCTATCTATCTATCTATCTATCTATCTATCTATCTATCTATCTATCTATCTATCTATCTATCTATCTATCTATCTATCTATCTATCTATCTATCTATCTATCTATCTATCTATCTATCTATCTATCTATCTATCTATCTATCTATCTATCTATCTATCTATCTATCTATCTATCTATCTATCTATCTATCTATCTATCTATCTATCTATCTATCTATCTATCTATCTATCTATCTATCTATCTATCTATCTATCTATCTATCTATCTATCTATCTATCTATCTATCTATCTATCTATCTATCTATCTATCTATCTATCTATCTATCTATCTATCTATCTATCTATCTATCTATCTATCTATCTATCTATCTATCTATCTATCTATCTATCTATCTATCTATCTATCTATCTATCTATCTATCTATCTATCTATCTATCTATCTATCTATCTATCTATCTATCTATCTATCTATCTATCTATCTATCTATCTATCTATCTATCTATCTATCTATCTATCTATCTATCTATCTATCTATCTATCTATCTATCTATCTATCTATCTATCTATCTATCTATCTATCTATCTATCTATCTATCTATCTATCTATCTATCTATCTATCTATCTATCTATCTATCTATCTATCTATCTATCTATCTATCTATCTATCTATCTATCTATCTATCTATCTATCTATCTATCTATCTATCTATCTATCTATCTATCTATCTATCTATCTATCTATCTATCTATCTATCTATCTATCTATCTATCTATCTATCTATCTATCTATCTATCTATCTATCTATCTATCTATCTATCTATCTATCTATCTATCTATCTATCTATCTATCTATCTATCTATCTATCTATCTATCTATCTATCTATCTATCTATCTATCTATCTATCTATCTATCTATCTATCTATCTATCTATCTATCTATCTATCTATCTATCTATCTATCTATCTATCTATCTATCTATCTATCTATCTATCTATCTATCTATCTATCTATCTATCTATCTATCTATCTATCTATCTATCTATCTATCTATCTATCTATCTATCTATCTATCTATCTATCTATCTATCTATCTATCTATCTATCTATCTATCTATCTATCTATCTATCTATCTATCTATCTATCTATCTATCTATCTATCTATCTATCTATCTATCTATCTATCTATCTATCTATCTATCTATCTATCTATCTATCTATCTATCTATCTATCTATCTATCTATCTATCTATCTATCTATCTATCTATCTATCTATCTATCTATCTATCTATCTATCTATCTATCTATCTATCTATCTATCTATCTATCTATCTATCTATCTATCTATCTATCTATCTATCTATCTATCTATCTATCTATCTATCTATCTATCTATCTATCTATCTATCTATCTATCTATCTATCTATCTATCTATCTATCTATCTATCTATCTATCTATCTATCTATCTATCTATCTATCTATCTATCTATCTATCTATCTATCTATCTATCTATCTATCTATCTATCTATCTATCTATCTATCTATCTATCTATCTATCTATCTATCTATCTATCTATCTATCTATCTATCTATCTATCTATCTATCTATCTATCTATCTATCTATCTATCTATCTATCTATCTATCTATCTATCTATCTATCTATCTATCTATCTATCTATCTATCTATCTATCTATCTATCTATCTATCTATCTATCTATCTATCTATCTATCTATCTATCTATCTATCTATCTATCTATCTATCTATCTATCTATCTATCTATCTATCTATCTATCTATCTATCTATCTATCTATCTATCTATCTATCTATCTATCTATCTATCTATCTATCTATCTATCTATCTATCTATCTATCTATCTATCTATCTATCTATCTATCTATCTATCTATCTATCTATCTATCTATCTATCTATCTATCTATCTATCTATCTATCTATCTATCTATCTATCTATCTATCTATCTATCTATCTATCTATCTATCTATCTATCTATCTATCTATCTATCTATCTATCTATCCATCCATCCATCCATCCATCCATCCATCCATCCATCCATCCATCCATCCATCCATCCATCCATCCATCCATCGGTCTGTCTGTCTGCAGTTGAACAGTTGGGTAATCTGACTGAAGAGTTGAATAAAGGAGATAAGGATAAAGGAGTTGAGCTTCGTGAGGCTCAGAAGCGAATCTCTGGTACGTGATCTGTTTCTCTCCTCGTATTTTTAATCAGTAATAATCCTTTATAACAGTAATAATCCTTTATAACAACAATAATCCTTTATAACAACAATAATCCTTTATAACAGTAATAATCCTTTATAACAGTAATAATCCTTTATAACAACAATAATCCTTTATAACAGTAATAATCCTTTATAACAGTAATAATCCTTTATAACAACAATAATCCTTTATAACAGTAATAATCCTTTATAACAGTAATAATCCTTTATAACAACAATAATCCTTTATAACAATAATAATCCTTTATAACAGTAATAATCCTTTATAACAGTAATAATCCTTTATAACAACAATAATCCTTTATAACAGTAATAATCCTTTATAACAACAATAATCCTTTATAACAACAATAATCCTTTATAACAATAATCCTTTATAACAGTAATAATCCTTTATAACAACAATAATCCTTTATAACAGTAATAATCCTTTATAACAACAATAATCCTTTATAACAGTAATAATCCTTTATAACAACAATAATCCTTTATAACAACAATAATCCTTTATAACAACAATAATCCTTTATAACAGTAATAATCCTTTATAACAACAATAATCCTTTATAACAGTAATAATCCTTTATAACAGTAATAATCCTTTATAACAGTAATAATCCTTTATAACAACAATCCTTTATAACAATAATAATCCTTTATAACAGTAATCCTTTATAACAATAATCCTTTATAACAACAATCCTTTATAACAGTAATCCTTTATAACAGTAATCCTTTATAACAACAATCCTTTATAACAACAATCCTTTATAACAACAATCCTTTATAACAACAATCCTTTATAACAACAATCCTTTATAACAACAATCCTTTATAACAACAATCCTTTATAACAACAATCCTTTATAACAACAATCCTTTATAACAACAATCCTTTATAACAACAATCCTTTATAACAACAATCCTTTATAACAACAATCCTTTATAACAGTAATAATCTTTATAACAGTAATCCTTTATAACAGTAATAATAATCCTTTATAACAATAATCCTTTATAACAGTAATAATAATCCTTTATAACAGTAATAATCTTTATAACAGTAATCCTTTATAACAGTAATAATCTTTATAACAGTAATCCTTTATAACAATAATCCTTTATAACAGTAATCCTTTATAACAGTAATAATTCTTTATAACAGTAATCCTTTATAACAGTAATCCTTTATAACAGTAATCCTTTATAACAGTAATAATAATCCTTTATAACAGTAATCCTTTATAACAGTAATCCTTTATAACAATAATAATAATCCTTTATAACAGTAATCCTTTATAACAACAATCCTTTATAACAGTAATAATAATCCTTTATAACAGTAATCCTTTATAACAGTAATAATCTTTATAACAGTAACAATAATCCTTTATAACAGTAATAATCTTTATAACAGTAATAATCTTTATAACAGTAATCCTTTATAACAACAATCCTTTATAACAGTAATCCTTTATAACAGTAATCCTTTATAACAATAATAATCCTTTATAACAGTAATAATCTTTATAACAGTAACAATAATCCTTTATAACAGTAATCCTTTATAACAGTAATCCTTTATAACAGTAATCCTTTATAACAGTAATCCTTTATAACAACAATAATCCTTTATAACAGTAATAATCTTTATAACAGTAATCCTTTATAACAGTAATCCTTTATAACAACAATCCTTTATAACAGTAATAATCTTTATAACAGTAATCCTTTATAACAGTAATAATCTTTATAACAGTAACAATAATCCTTTATAACAGTAACAATAATCCTTTATAACAGTAATAATCTTTATAACAGTAATCCTTTATAACAGTAATCCTTTATAACAGTAATCCTTTATAACAGTAATCCTTTATAACAGTAATAATCTTTATAACAGTAATCCTTTATAACAGTAATAATCTTTATAACAGTAATCCTTTATAACAACAATCCTTTATAACAACAATCCTTTATAACAGTAATAATCTTTATAACAGTAACAATAATCCTTTATAACAATAATCCTTTATAACAATAATCCTTTATAACAGTAACAATAATCCTTTATAACAGTAACAATAATCCTTTATAACAGTAATCCTTTATAACAGTAATCCTTTATAACAGTAATAATCTTTATAACAGTAACAATAATCCTTTATAACAGTAATCCTTTATAACAGTAATCCTTTATAACAGTAACAATAATCCTTTATAACAACAATCCTTTATAACAGTAATAATCCTTTCTTTTATTTACAATTATAACTTTATGTAGTTTTGATTCCAAAATGGCAACAAACATAAACAGTGTTTTTACATGTCCTTCATCTATCTATCTATCTATCTATCCATCCATCCATCGGTCTGTCTGTCTGCAGTTGAACAGTTGGGTAATCTGACTGAAGAGTTGAATAAAGGAGATAAGGATAAAGGAGTTGAGCTTCGTGAGGCTCAGAAGCGAATCTCTGGTACGTGATCTGTTTCTCTCCTCGTATTTTTAATCAGGATTTCTTCTCTACATGGAGGTGACGGTCTTTAATTCAGTGATGTGATGATGTTCTTCTCAACAGATTTGGAAAAGCAGCTGAAGAAGAAGGAGAAGGAAGTTTCTGAGCTGGAGAACACAAACTCAGGTGAGGGATGTGTTCCTGCAGCTGCAGTGTGTCAGGAGTCACACCTTCTGGGAATAATCTCATGATCTGCACTTTATTCACACCACGCTTTGGTTTGTATTTATTTCAAAAGTAATTCTGATGATTTTCTCACATGAACAGAACTTGTGGAGCAGCTGAAGCAGAGCCAGAAGGAAGTTTCAGAGTTGAACCACGATAACACAGGTAAGAGATGTTTCTCCACCCAGACTCCATGACTGATACAGGGAGTGACATTGTGAGGAGTGTGTGAGGAGTGTGTGAGGAGCACACAGCAGCATGGGTGGACTGATGAACAGGATTATGAAGTGGATGTAAGTGGAGTGCTTAGTGTACAGGAGTGTGGTCATGATGGAACAGGAAATGGTAAAGCTTCAGCTTTTAGAGACAAAACCACACATAAGAGTGGGATGTTAATGGGGTGCACTTACTTAGGCTCATATAGTTTATGGTACATAAGCGTGCAATCAGTGTCTCCTAAGGACTTACTTATCTACCTGGAGGTATCTTCAGTCCACCTGATGGTGCCATCTCAGGATTATTAACCTATTCCTGGGTTTAACACCAAACGTTTTCAGACTAACCACTATGGGGGTGTGTGTGTGTGTGTGTGTGACTTCTACATGTTTTTTTACCAAACAGATCTTGAAGAGCAGCTGAAGAAAAAGCAGAAGGAGCTTTCAGACCTGAAGAACAATAACGCGGGTGAGAGACGTGTCTCCATAATCACTCAGGTTTTATTACTATACTGAATTGAAAAGTCTGGAACTCAGTCATGTGGTGATGTTCCTCCAAACAGAGCTTAAAGATCAGCTGAAGAAACAGCAGAAGGATCTTTCCACTCTGAAGAACAATAATGCAGGTGAGAGACATGTTCTTCTGTCCAGTCTCACTTTAATGGGTGAATAAAGAACTGGACAGGAAACAGGAAGTGCGTGCTGATGTTTTATTCAGATTTTTTTTTACTTTTGAAGTGCGTACACAGAATGTTAAAGATCTAACTCCATTTTTTCTGTGAGTTCTGTGAGCTCTGAAGAGCTCTGTCTGAGAGCTCTTTTCTTGGTCTTGCAGATGTTTTCTTAACCTCTCACCCTAAGAGTAACTGTATTTAATCATCTTGAGACGTCTGATTCCTTCTTGTGATTGGCTGGAATCATCAGTCCGAAACGTCCATTCTAAGGAATTATCAGTTTTTCTCTATTATCAGTGTTATTCAGTCTCCAAAGTACCCAACGTTGATGGACCATCAATCAACCTTATGGTATCATCTGTCTATCTTGAGATGTTGAAGGTGTCATTGTTTCATCAAAGAGAACATGAGAAGAATTAAAGCTACCTTTAGGCAAGTTACTGCCACCTCAAGGTAGCTTTAACCCTTCTCACATTCTGTTTGATTCATAAAGTGTCAGAAATTCTCGGAAGGTACCAGAGATCCATCAGAAGGTACCAGAGATCCATCAGAAGGAGTCATGTACTGGATCATCATATGATTTTCTCCCAAACAGAACTTGAAGCGCAGCTGAATCAGAAGGAGAAGGAAATTTCAGACCTGAAGAACAATAAAGAAGGTGAGAGATATTTCTTCACCCAGACTCCATCACTCTCCACCACAAAGATCTAGAACTGTGCGAGAAGATCTTTTATGTATCAACAAACATTTTTAAATCAATAATTTGATTGTTTTCTTAATATCAAGTCGTTTATTTCTGTTTAATTCTTCACTCCATCAACTCTTTACTTCCTGTTTTCTCTGTAGGTGCGACTGAGGAGAACCAGCGTCTGCAAGAAGAAGTGAAGAGACTGACAGCTCAAGTCCAGGCAACAAAGAGTGAGACACTTGAACTTCCTCATGACATCTCATGACATACCTGAGATGTTTATTGACCATCACATGATTTTCTTCTAAATAGAACTTGAGGAGCAGCTGAGGAAGAAGGAGAAGGAACTTTCGGACCAGAAGAACAATAATGCAGGTGAGAGATGTTTCTCATCAGTCTGCTACATCCATTCGAAGGAATCCGTTTTTCTCCATCATGTTCAGTTCTTCTTGAGGTGTTATTCCTTCATCCTCAGCTATCACCAGCCCATAGTTAGATACCACTGAATCAGTCTCCAAAGGTATCCAACATTGATGGCCCATCAATCGATCTTATGGGATCATCTGTCTATCTTGAGATGTTGTCTGAAGGTATCATTGTGCTACCTCGAGGTGACACTAGGGGTGTAACAGGACACATTTCCACTGAAATCTTTCAGTTCAGTGCACGTGTGAGCCGAATGCAGTCCTTTTTACGTGCGGAACACATTTAGAATCCGAGTTCCCTCAGGAACGTATTAAGTGGCGGACCACAAGTTTGTTTAGTCTCTGCCTCGCTCTTTCAGCGCATTTATTATTATTATTATTATTATTATTATTATTATTATTATTTGTTGTAGTTGTTGTTGTTATTATTAAACTTGAAAAGATACACAACACTGCCAGGGGTATAAAGAACTAGAGTTAGCGCAGTGTCACTGTGGCGACACTCCCAACTGGAAATAACATTTGTTTTGCACATGCATGTAAACGCTAAAGAATCCATAGCGCTAGTGTTAGCTGCTAACCTGGAAGCGGCTAGCGCTATGGATTTTTTAGTGTTTTATGTCCAGCTTCAAGAATTTCTTTTAACAGGAGAAAATCCTGACATTTCACATATCGAGTGAGTGAATAAAGGACAGGGGGAATAAAGAGTTTTGTTAAAATCTGCTGAAATAAATAGAATAGTTAAATAAAACATATCTTTATAAAATTACATATTAAATGTAAAACACACACACACACACACACACACACACACACACACACACACACACACACACACTGGTATTACCCAAATGGGGTCTAACAAATGTAAACTATTTAATTAATTAAATGTTCCATTTATTTCATTGTATTTCATCAATTTCATTTGTGCCAATTTAATTAATTACTTATTTTAATCAATATATTAAAAAGTGTATTAAATTTATTATATTTATTTATTATATTTATTTATTTATAAAATATTATAAAATATAGATAGATGTAGATATTATTTAACAAAAAAGGCCTTTTATTAAATACATATAATAATAAACTGCATTAATAAAAAGGACAAGCAATTTTAAATCTTCCCTCTAAATGTACAGAACCGGGACTTTTGTTTACTGTTACACCACTAGGTGGCACTGATTTGCATTGCAAAGTAGCTTTAATCCTTCTCAAGTTCTCTTTGACCCATAAAGTGTCAGAGATCCATCAGAAGGAGTCATGTACTGGATCATCATATGATTTTCTCCCAAACAGAACTTGAAGCGCAGCTGAATCAGAAGGAGAAGGAAATTTCAGACCTGAGGAACAATAAAGAAGGTGAGAGATGTTTTTCAGATGCCATCACTCTCCACCACAAAGATCTAGAACTGTGCGAGAAGATCTTTTATGTATCAACAAACATTTTTAAATCAATAATTTGATTGTTTTCTTAATATCAAGTCGTTTATTTCTGTTTAATTCTTCACTCCATCAACTCTTTACTTCCTGTTTTCTCTGTAGGTGCGACTGAGGAGAACCAGCGTCTGCAAGAAGAAGTGAAGAGACTGACAGCTCAAGTCCAGACAACAAAGAGTGAGACACTTAAACGTCCTCATGACATTTCATGACATACTTGAGATGTTTATTGACCATCACATGATTTTCTTCCAAATAGAATTTGAGGAGCAGCTGAGGCAGAAGGAGAAGGAACTTTTGGACCAGAAGAACAATAACGCAGGTGAGAGATGTTTCTCTTTTACCCAGACCCCATCACTCTCCTTCATTCTCAGTACAATACAGTGTTTATTGGAGGAGAACATAAGGGAGCAGGATCACTGGTTTCTGACAGAAGATCTACAGTCTGAAATGAAGAGCCAGTACTAAGTTTTGAGGGATGACTGAGATCTTCCACAGAATTATAAACATGTCTCAGTGGTGTGTATCATCAGTTTCTGGTTCATCCAAATGAAGGAATCATCAGCCCATCTCAGGTTATCATCTGTCTAAACATTGTGTTGTTCATCTGTCTGAGGGCATCAGAAAGGTGGATGAGGTTTGATCATGGAGATAAAGTAGAAACTCGTCTGTAGTAATTCTTCAGGATACTCTTGTGTTTAGTAACATACCATCAGAAGAGCACTTTTTATGATCTGCATGTGTTAGTGATGTCCATCTCCATAACTGAGAACATCTCAAAGTGAGATATGAAGCAGCTGCTGATGTGATACGATACGATTCCCCACACTTTATTAATAATAACAGTTTAGTGAATCTACTAATAATTAAATAGAAAGAAATCGTTTTTTCCACACACAAATATCTTCAAAACAATCATCACGACATCGCTACACAACTTCTATACTGACCATCATTAGTGAAAGTATCTTCTCTAATCTCACCTGCTGTGTTCCTCTTTCTCTTTCTGCTGTTTGACTTTTTACTCACTCAAAGTTTTCACCATGAAGACCTGCCATTAAATCTATACTCCTCCTCCACCTGCAGGTGGCACTGACTTGGCTTGATGTAGCTTTAATCCTTCTTAATTCCAAAATCTTGGATCCACAACATCACAGCACTGACCTGAAGTGACTTCACTGACCTGCCTCCATGTGTCTGAAGCCACACAAATACGCTTTCGTTTGGCCTTCCATCCACACTGTGGCGCTATTTCCAGGCAACGAAAAATTAGCTTTTTGAAAAAACTCTTCAAAGTGGAAAAATATGAAAACGCCAAATACCTGAGCCTTTTCAGACGTTTGGGTGTGGATGAGCAACTTTTTAAAAATGATTGAAAAGGAACATGTGGACGCAGAGCATTTTTAGACGAAAAACACAGTTTCCACGTGATCTGGATTGTGTAATGATCTGGATTGTGTAATGATTTGGATTGTGTAGTGATCTGGATTGTGTAGTGATTTGGATTGTGTAGTGATCTGGATTGTGTAGTGATTTGGATTGTGTAGTGATCTGGATTATGCAGTGATTTGGATTGTTTAGTGATTTGGATTGTGTAATGATCTGGATTGTGTAATGATTTGGATTGTGTAGTGATTTGGATTGTGCAGTGATTTGGATTGTTTAGTGATTTGGATTGTTTAGTGATCTGGATTGTGTAGTGATTTGGATTGTGTAGTGATTTGGATTGTGTAGTGATTTGGATTGTGTAGTGATCTGGATTGTGCAGTGATTTGGATTGTTTAGTGATCTGGATTGTGTAGTGATTTGGATTGTGTAGTGATCTGGATTATGCAGTGATTTGGATTGTTTAGTGATCTGGATTGTGTAGTGATTTGGATTGTGTAGTGATCTGGATTGTGTAGTGATCTGGATTGTGTAGTGATTTGGATTGTGTAGTGATTTGGATTGTGTAGTGATCTGGATTGTGTAGTGATCTGGATTGTGTAGTGATTTGGATTGTGTAGTGATCTGGATTGTGTAGTGATCTGGATTGTGTAGTGATCTGGATTGTGTAGTGATTTGGATTGTGTAGTGATCTGGATTGTGTAGTGATTTGGATTGTAGTGATCTGGATTATGCAGTGATTTGGATTGTGTAGTGATCTGGATTGTGCAGTGATTTGGATTGTGTAGTGATCTGGATTGTGTAGTGATCTGGATTGTGTAGTGATTTGGATTGTGTAGTGATTTGGATTGTGCAGTGATCTGGATTGTGTAGTGATCTGGATTGTGTAGTGATTTGGATTGTGTAGTGATCTGGATTGTGTAGTGATCTGGATTGTGCAGTGATCTGGATTGTGTAGTGATTTGGATTGTGTAGTGATCTGGATTGTAGTGATCTGGATTGTGTAGTGATCTGGATTGTGTAGTGATCTGGATTGTGTAGTGATCTGGATTGTGTAGTGATTTGGATTGTGTAGTGATCTGGATTGTAGTGATTTGGATTGTGTAGTGATCTGGATTGTGTAGTGATTTGGATTGTGTAGTGATCTGGATTGTGCAGTGATTTGGATTGTGCAGTGATCTGACTGTGCAGTGATCTGGATTGTGCAGTGATCTGGATTGTGTAGTGATCTGGATTGTAGTGATCTGGATTGTGTAGTGATTTGGATTGTTTAGTGATTTGGATTGTGTAGTGATCTGGATTGTAGTGATCTGGATTGTAGTGATTTGGATTGTGTAGTGATCTGGATTGTGTAGTGATCTGGATTGTGTAGTGATCTGGATTGTGTAGTGATTTGGATTGTGTAGTGATCTGGATTGTGTAGTGATCTGGATTGTGTAGTGATCTGGATTGTGTAGTGATTTGGATTGTAGTGATCTGGATTGTGCAGTGATCTGGATTGTGTAGTGATCTGGATTGTGTAGTGATCTGGATTGTGTAGTGATCTGGATTGTGTAGTGTAGATGTAGACTGAGATCCATCACAGTATCTATACCGTGTTTGATTTTCTTCCAAATAGAATTTGAAAAGCAGCTGGAGCAGAAGGAGAAGGAAGTTTCAGACCTGAAGAAGAAGAACACAGGTGAGAGCAGTGTTTGTATACTGGATGTGAACACGATGAGAAGTGGAGCTATCTTTTGTTTCTCCTTGGTTCTGAGTACTCCATCAACCTTTTCTTTTCCGTCTCCTCTGAAGTTGTGATCGGTGAGAATGAGCGTCTGCGTGATCTCGTGACGGGACTGAACGAGCGAGTTAATAATGCAGACAGTGAGACACTTTCAGTTCTCCATTTCTCTCCATTTAACCATAATCCATAATGTTCTGAAAGATAGTTTGATGGAGCTGATGAAGACTTTCATTACACACGGACATGTTTGTGAGTTTCACATGATAATCTTCTGAACAGAACTGGAGGAGCAGCTGAAGCTGAAGGAGAAGGAACTTTCAGATCAGAAGAAGAAGAATGCAGGTGAGAGATGTACTTCTCCATCCAGATTCCATCACTATCCATCACTTTATTCTCAGTAAAAACATTAGGGAGCAGTAGATCTTAGCATCATTCCCATTCAAGGTCCATCTTGATCATCATCAGGCTTCTGTGGCTTTCACTGATTTCTCTCACTAATATCTCCTGCAATCTCAAGAAAAATGAAAGTAAAAGAATACAGAATTAGAATTTTATTCCTCCTTGTTCTCTGTAGATGTGATTGAGGAGAGTGAGCGTCTGAGAGGAGATGTGAGGAGACTGAACACCAGAGTCAAGGCCCTGGAGAGTGAGATACTTTAATTTCCTTCATTTCATTCTCCCAGGGTTCCTGAGTTCCTGAATGTCAAATCACTAGAAGCTGCTTTAAATCCGTATTGTATCTCATTTTCTCCTCAAACAGAAATTGAAGAGGAGCTGAAGCAAAAGGACAAGGAAATTTCAACCCTGAAGAAAAATAACAAAGGTGAGATATCTCCTTCTCTTCTCTGCTTTCTCGATCTACTGCTGGATTTATCTACAATCATTTATAATCTTTATTTATTTAGAACCCTGTTTATTAGACCTGTGTTCAGTTCATCTGCACACAATCGTAATTGGTCAAATAAGCGGTAGGAGATGATCCAGGTGGAGGTGTTCTAGGATGTAAGTGTAGATGTGGTGGTGAAGAACCGGTGAAGCCGAGAGCATTATAATGGTGGAAGGTCTCACATCTAGCCGTGGATCATCACCTTCTACCATGAACACTTCCAGCATTAAGGAATTCAAGCTGTTATGGATGTTTTCAGAGAGAAATTGACTGAAAGGATCAAAATAACTAACACTTTATTTTCATTATACATTTTACAGCCTCAATTCTATAAAAGTTAGGACACTTTAATTCACACACACGTGCAAAATCTGAATAAAAACAAAATTAAATTATTTAAAATCTCATAAATCCATATTTTATTCACAATATTTCAATTGTTGAAACTGAGGAAATGTAGAATTTTAAGGAAAAAAATTCATTTTGAGTCTGATGGCTGCAACACGTCTCAAAAATGTTAGGAGGACTAATCTCTATTCTACTGAACTCTATTCTACTGAACTCTATTCTACTGTCCTCTATTCTACTGAACTCTACTGTCCTCTATTCTACTGAACTCTATTCTACTAAACTCTATTCTACTGTCCTCTATTCTACTGAACTCTATTCTACTAAACTCTATTCTACTGAACTCTATTCTACTGTCCTCATTCTACTGTCCTCTATTCTACTGAACCTCTATTCTACTGTCCTCATTCTACTGAACTCATTCTACTGAACTCATTCTACTGTCCTCTATTCTACTGTACTCTATCTCACTGTACTCTATTCCACTGAACTCTATTCTACTGTACTATTCTACTGTACTCTATTCTCACTGTACCATATTCTCACTGCACTCTATTCTACTGTACTCTATCTACTGTACTCTATTCTACTGCACTCTATTCTACTGTACTCATTCTACTGTACCTATTCTACTGTACTATATTCTACTGTACTCATTCTACTGAACTCTATTCTACTGTCCTCTATTCTACTGTACTCTATTCTACTGTCCTCTATTCTACTGAACTCTACTGTTCTCTATTCTACTGAACTCTATTCTACTGTACCTCTATTCTACTGTCCTCTATTCTACTGTACTCTATTCTACTGAACTCATTCTACTGTACTCTATTCCACTGTACTCTATTCTACTGCTCTATTCTACTGTACTATATTATACTGTGCTCTATTCTACTGTACTCTATTCTACTGTACTATATTATACTGTCCTCTATTCTACTGTACTCTATTCTACTGAACTCTATTCTACTGTACTCTATTCTACTGTACTATATTATACTGTGCTCTATTCTACTGTACTCTATTCTACTGAACTCTATTCTACTGTACTCTATTCTACTGTACTATATTATACTGTGCTCTATTCTACTGAACTCTATTCTACTGTACTCTATTCTACTGTACTCTATTCTACTGTACTCTATTCCACTGAACTCTATTCTACTGTACTATATTATACTGTGCTCTATTCTACTGCACTCTATTCTACTGAACTCTATTCTACTGTACTATATTATACTGTGCTCTATTCTACTGCACTCTCTTATATTCTTTGGTACTCTACTGTATATATTGAATAATATATACAAATATGTAAATAATCCTTTGTCCTTTTATTCCTCTGTACTCTACTGTACAATATTCATCTGTACTCTCTTATATTCTTCTCTACTTTATTTTACATAAGTTTACTCTACTTTTATTTCTATAATTACATTTCTATTAAAAACAGTTCTGTCCTGTATTACATGTATAACTTTACCCCTTTATTCTCCCTGTGTTCTCTTTAGAGCTGATTAATGAGAACAACGGTCTGCAAGAAAATGTGAAGACCTTGAATGAGCAAATAGAGAAGCTGGAGAAAAAGAGTGAGACACTTTAACTCATCACTTCCTTTTCATTTTTCTTATTCATTCGTTTCAGTAACAGACAATAAAACATATTCCCAGTGTAAAGAGCAGCAATGAAGTAAAGTGTAGCGTATGTGTACTGAATATTTCTTTCATATGAATTTGAGTTGAATGGATGGAATGTGTGAGGATCACAGGAGGAGTGTTGATCAGGTTCAAGATTTGATTGTGTTCACTTGTTTTGTTTTTCTTGTGTGAACAGAGCCGGTAAACACAGTGGCGCCTCCTGTATTCACCCTCAGTAAGTGCAGCTGTAACATTACAGTGCTGAGAGACGTTTTTAGCTGATTTAATCAAGTCTTCACTCTTTTACAAACTAATAAAATAAAGCATTATTTTATTCAATGGGCTTATATTAATGAATGAGATTAATGTGTTTGGCCACGCCCACTCCATTGTGACTCATTGTGAGTCCATGATTCTAACTGAGACACTGAAATGTTACCTAGGAACTAGATTCTGGAAATAAAAAGTAACCCAGCTTCCCCTGTCTCATCAGCATCTCTGGAGTTTGACCTCAAGACGGCTCATAAGAGACTTGAGATCTCTGGCGACAAACGTTCGATGCGAGCAGTTGATTACACCATCACTCGAGCTGATAACCCGGGACGTTACGACACGGCATTCGCTGCTCTCACTTCTTTGGGCTTCAGCTGGGGAAAGCCGGACTGGAGGATAAAGGTGAACGACCACCCCTGCTATGTGGTGGGTGTGGCCTCTGAAGCGGCCCCCAGGAAAGGAGAGATCGGTTACAGGCCCAGTAACGGCTACTGGACCATATTCAACAATAATGGACGGTACTACATACAAAGAGACGCCTGCTCTGCTCCATCTTGACAGCCAACTCAACATCATTAACATCGTACTGGACATCTTTAATGGGGAGGTGACCTTCTACAACAACGAGACCAATGAACTCATCGGCTCCTTTACAGGGAACAAGTTTCAGCAGAAGCTCTACCCATTTGTTGCCAGCTGTGGTAAAGAGAGTTACAAGAACTGGCCCATAGAGCTGATGGATACTAATTTGTCACTGTGGCTTAATAACTAACCAACACATACACACACACACACACACACACACACACACACACACACACATGCATATGCTATATACTTTTTTTTAATAATTGCATCCTTGTAACATTTCACATCATTTCATAAAATAAAATAAAAAGTTTAAAGCTTTCAAGGTTCTTCTTGTCTTTGTGTTCATGAATATACATGAATATGCAGATTAGACACACCCCCTCTAATACCTAGCTGATTAGCTAACTGCTTATATGTGAACATGAACCCTCAACTATATTTACAGTTACAGCATTTAGCAGACGCCCTTATCCAGAGCGACTTGCAACTGACTAGTGGAGGATTAAGGGCCTTGATCAAGGGCCCAGCAGTAGCAGCTTGGTGGTGCTGGGATTTAAATCTATGACCTTCTGATGCAGAGTTCAATGCCTTAACCACTGAGCTACAAATGTCTCTTTAGGTCTGCAGTCAAAGTATCATTTGTATTTGTAAGCTGTTGCTGTGAACCCACATCATGTGGTCAGAGGATTTCTCCATGCAGGTGAAGCAGGACATCGTCAGGCTTCCAGAACAAATCAGATCAATCAGAGGGACAGCAGGAACATTGGGAATGGCAGGTACATTGGTTCACTGGTGAGTGCAGCAACATTAAAGACCTAGACATTCAAGGTCTTTAAAGACTCCACTGGTGGATGAGCGAAGCATCTTCTCCATCCAGCCAAGTGAAAATCACTCCACTCTATAAATACAGAGGGTTCAGTCCATGACTTATGACTGATGATCTTTCTACAGTCTTTTACAGTCATTATGGTTATTAACCAGGAGCTGCTGAGCAACTCATAAAATAGCTCAACATTTGCGATCATCACAGATCCAACACCAGCTTCTCCATGCCAGAGCCTTTAAACACTCCAGGAGGTCCAATGTCCAAATGCCACATGAAGCACAAGTTGATAATGTGATGTGATCAGATGTTCTGGAGCACAAGGTTATGATGTGATGTGTGTTATGTGTAGAACTCGCTAAAAACATACGTCTTTAATCTACACTTAAACTGGGAGAGTGTGTCTGAGCCCCGAACACTGTCAGGAAGACTATTCCAGAGTTTAGGAGCTAAATGTGAGAATGATCCACCACCTGTGGACTTTGCTATTCTAGGAACTACTAGAAGTCCAGAGTTTTGAGATCTCAGGGAGCGTGATGGATTGTAGCGTGCTAGAAGATTGGAGAGATACATGGAGATAAACCATTTAGTGTTTTATAAGTGAGTAGCAGTAGTTTGTAGTTAGCTGCAATAACTCCCAGGTTTTTTACTGGTGAACTAGTGGTTACAGAACATCCATCTAAATGCAGGTTGAGATGTTGGAGCTTCTGTGTACTGGTTTTTGGGCCGATGAGCAAAATCTCCATCTTATCAGAATTTAGTAGTAGAAAGTTATGGGTCATCCAGTCTTTTAATTCTTTAACACACTCAGTTATCCGGGTTAATTGAGCGTATCGCCTGGTTTAGATGAGATATATAGCTGGGTATCATCAGCATAACAATGGAAGCTAATTCCATGCCTTCTAATAATATTTTCTAACAGAAGCATGTATATTGTAAAAAGCAGGGGTCCTAGAACTGAATCTTGTGGCACGCCATAATTTACTAGCATTAACCTGGATAGCTCTCCATTTAAATCTACGAAATGGTAACGATCGGACAGGTAGGATTTAAACCAGCTTAATGCCTGTCCCTGAATGCTGAAGTAATTCTGTAAGCGATCTAGGAGAAGATCATGATCTATAGTGTCGAATGCAGCAGTAAGATCTAGTTAAACTAACAGCGAGATGAAGCCTTGGTCTGAAGCTAAAAACTGGTCATTAGTGATTGTAACTAGAGCAGTTTCTGTGCTATGATGGGGCCTAAAACCTGACTGAAATTCTTCAAAGATATTGTTCTCTTGTAAGTAGGAACAGAACTGGGCAGAGACAATCTTTTCTAAAATCTTACACATAAATGGGAGATTTGAGATTGGTCTGTAATTCGATAGCGTGTTTGGATCCAGATTAGGTTTTTTAGGTTTTTTTTAGGTTTTTTTTGTTGATTTAGTTTTGGTGATAACATTATACAGCTCTTCCTGTCCTATACATGTAAAACAGTGGAGTTGTAGGTGAGATAATGTCAGGAAATGGTGTCAAAGGTTGGACCCCACAATTGTTTTTTAATGTTATCTATTTTTTCAGTGAAGAAATTCATAAAGTCCTCACTACTAAACTGTGATGGAACACAATTTTCAGAGCCCTGATTTGTAGTTAGTTTAGCTACAGTACTGAAAAGGAACCTGGGATTGTTTTTTTGTTTTCTATGAGTTTGCTCAGGTGTTCAGCTCTAGCAGCTTTTAGCGCCCGTCTGTAGCTGAGCATACTGTCTTTATACGCGATTCTAAATACCTCCAATTTAGTTTTCCTCCATTTTCTCTCCAGATTACGGGCTGTTCTCTTGAGGGCATGTGTATGACTATTATACCAAGGTGCAGGTGCTTGTTCTCTAACCTTTTTTAACCGGATAGGGGCAACGGTGTCTAATGTGCTAGTGAGGATAAGGTCTATGTTCTTAGTTATCTCATCAAGATTATTAGTAGTTATGGGTTTAGTGAGAAATTGAGATAAATCAGGCAGGTTATTTATGAATCTGTCCTTAGTGGTTGGAACAATAGTCCTACCAGGTCGATAACGTGGTGAAACACGGCTAATCTGCTCTACCGGTAGTGTGTACACACTCACCATTAATCATAGTGAGGGTGATGGTGAGGAGTTTGAGCTTCTGAATGAAATATTTATTAAAGTGAAATATAAATCAGCTTCATGATCCTGATGAAGGATTTTACACAATCACACCACTAAGAGCAGCTTTAATCCCATCATCTAACCACACACACACACACACACACACACACACACACACACACACACACACACACACACACACACACACACAAATGGAATACTTTATGGCACATACTACACACACACTACAGTTCCTGACGGATCTACATCCTGGGTGTGATTAGTTTACAGTTCCTGATGCATCTTCAGGCTGGCTGTGATTGGTGTACAGTTCCTAATGGTCTTCAGGCTGTGTGTGAAGTTCCTGATGGGTCTTCAGGCTGGGTGAGATTGGTGCACAGTTCCTGAGGAGATCCCTGCGTTAGCAGCGCAGTGCGCTCCGTCTTGCCCGTGTTTTTTGCGGTGTTGGTGCAGAGAGCTGAGGAAGGGGAACTTGAGGCCGCAGATGGAGCACTGGTACGGCTTTTCCCCCGAGTGCATCCTGAGGTGCTGCTTAAGCGTGCAGGTGCGGGCGAAGCTCTTGTTGCACTGGGAGCACTGGTACGGCCGTTCCCCAGTGTGTGTCCTGCTGTGCTGCAGCAGCGTGAACTGTTTCCTGAAGCTCTTGCCGCAGGAGGTGCACTGGTACGGTCTCTCTCCCGTGTGGATGCGGCGGTGGCTGCGGAAGTGGGCGTGGCTGGAGAAGCTCTTGCCGCAGTCGGAGCAGAGGTACGGCCGCTCACCAGTGTGCGTCCTCTCGTGGCACAGCAGGTGGCTGGACTGGCGGAAGCTCTTCCCGCAGTGCGAGCACTGGTACGGCTTCAGGCCCGTGTGCACACTCTCGTGCGAGCGCAGGCTGTCCATGCGCGTGAACGTCTTCCCGCACGTGCCACATTTGAACGGTTTCTCCTTGGTATGCGAGCGCTCATGGACCTTGACGCGGGGGGCGTGGCTGAAGGTGCGCTCGCAGTATGAGCAGCGGTACGGCTTCTCCCCGGTGTGGGTCCTCAGGTGGGCTTTGAGGTTCCCCTTGGTCCTGAAGGTCTTTCCGCACTCCCTGCAGGAGAAGGGTCTCTCGTCGCTGTGCATCATCATGTGAGCTTTGAGGCCCGAAGAGCCGGCCAGGTTCTGACCACACACCACGCACACGAAGCTGCTGACCCCGGTGTGTCTGCTGGCGTGCAGCTTCAGCTCGGCTGACGTCACAAAGCCTTTCCCACACTCCTTGCAGCAGAACCTCATCTCCTTTGCATGCCTCCTCATGTGGATTCTCAGGCTGGGAGCTGTTCCATAGCTCTTCTTGCACTGAGAGCATTTAAACACTTTCTCGCTAACGCTGCCATCGCTCTTCAATTCCTCAACGTCCTTCATGTCTTCATTTTCTTTGGAACCTCGTCCCTGAGAAGACATCGTGTCTTCCAGATCTCCTGAATTTCGTCTCGTCCTGAGTTTGAGTTTATGAACGTGCGGTTCTCTTCTTTCCTCGTCAGCTGAAACATCAGAAACACTGTGAGGAACCACGTCCTCCTCGTTAGCGCTAGTCTCTCCATTTTCATCATTCGTTTCCGCTGTCTTCTGCAGAGCCTGTGGTGGGCCTTCAGGTTCACACTCCTCCTCACACTCACCAGACACACTCAGCTCAGAGTCTCGAGCTTCTGAGGTTTTCAGATCAGCTTTACACACGGAGCACAGCCCTGGTGCAGATCCTCTCACCTCCTGAGAGAAAAAAAAATAACAGAATTAAGGACAAGGTAATGACTGAGGAGATCTGAGTTCATGATGGTCATCTCACACACACACACACACACACACACACCTGAGTGTTTATGGCTTTCTGTCGCTGCAGCATGTCCTCCAGCGCACACACCAGCTCTCTGAGCTCACACACTTCATCGTAGAGGTGGGAGATGTCAGCCATGGACAGATCCGTCCCCACTGACACCGTACAGAAAGATGGAGAATCACAAAGCAGATGGAGCTGCAGGACAGCTTCTTCTTCTCCTCCTCCTACTCCTCCCACACACTCCTCCTCCATCATCATCATCATGCTCTCCAGCTCTTTACTGATAAACAGTTTAGACACTCATCAATACATCAATCAAAATAACCCCGACCCCATACCCTCCCCCTCTGCTTCCCCAACCAATCAGAGCCAAGTGTCTGCACTCGACCTTCATTCATAAAACATCATAATAATAGAATCAGATTTTTTATATTAATGTTTCTTATTTTAAACTAAAAATTCAAACTCCTGCAGCTGCAGCTGAACTACTACAGAACCTCAGGAATATCTTCTCCATTCAGCCTTACCACACAACTCTGCTTCTTCTGCTTCTCCTTCTTCTCCTTCTTCTTCTTCCCCTGTTTCTGCTTCTTCTGCTGTCTTTTTCTTCTCCTTATTTTTCTTCGTCTTCTTCTCCTTTTTCTCCTATTCCTTCTGCTGCTGCTACTTTTCCTTCTCCTTCTCCTCCTTCTTCTTCTTCTTCTTCTTCTTCTTCTTCTTCTTCTTCTTCTTCTCCTCCTCCTCCTCCTCCTGCTGCTGCTTCTTCTCCTCCTGCGTTTTCGCTTTAAGAAACAAGCGCTTAAACTCATTATCTCCCCCTGCTGGTACACAACGCGAACTGCGCTCAAAATCTCTCCATGCACACATGTTCAGCAGTTCATGTTGTGTACAGCAGGGGGAGATGATGACCTCACCACAGCAGCCTGGACAAAATTACGTAATTTTTTCATTAACAATTGAAATTTTTATATTTATTTTATTGTATTTTTGATTAGACAGCAACTAAATGACAAAAACAGATTTGTTAATTTTGTCTTTAAAATGATCCGATCTTCAAATCACTACTGCTTACCAGCGACAAAAAGAACTCACACTCATGCCACCTAGTGGTGCAAGTAGGCAACTACCTTACATCTGCACAAAACAATACATTGTTTTAACCCCTGATATACACCAACATTATAACCATTACAATGATCTTATTTCAGTCAGTTATCCAGATTTCTCTCTCTCTTTCTGACAAACAGCTGAATATCTTATCATTGACACTACATTTTTTATATTTTGATGATATTATGTTCTGTAAATGATGAGATATTCCACTATTTTTTAATTTAATGTAAATTTTACACCAGACTCTCTAATATACACTTTTTATACCCAAATCTCACTGACCTGCTGTCAATTAACCTCATTAAATACTGAAAGTTTCTCCAACTGTTTCATTTAAACAACATTTACTTTCTCCAGACTTTTGTTTCCTCATCACATCCACAGTTTACACATTTGATATGTATTTCTATGATTTATTGAAAATAAAATATGGGTTTTTGAGATTTGAAAATCATTACATTCTGTTTTTATTTACATTTTACAGTGTCATAAATGTTTTGGAATTGGGGCTGTAATTTATAAAATATAAATAAAAAGAATTGGTGGTACAACAACAACAACAACAACAACAATAACAATAATAATAATAATAATAATAATAATAATAATAATAATAATAATAATAATAATAATAATAATAATAATAATATTCTGAATGGTGATTTTTTTAACACACTTTTATTTTGACACACGAGGCCTGAGCTGATGTTTTTCTTCTACTTCCTGTATAATCCGGAAGTGGCGGTAGGTGGTGGTGATGAGCGCGTGCTGTGTGTGTTGTGGAGCAGGTTGGAGTTTTGAGGTGATTTTCTTCATGGACTTTACTGACAAATGTAAATATATAAATATAAAAAGTTTAAATATAATAACGATGTTAAAGTTGAACATGTTGGGAAATGATACAAATAATGATGATTAGAGAATAAGAGGATAATTGGAGAGCAGAAGAAATGGAGAGCATGAGAATTGGAGAGCTGGAGAACTGGAGAGCTGAAGAATTGGAGAGCTGAAGAATTGGAGAGCTGAAGAATTGGAGAGCAGGAGAATTGAAGAGCTGAAGAGCTGGAGAGCAGGAGAGCAGGAGGTGGAGAGCAGGAGAATGGAGAGCTGAAGGTGGAGAGCAGGAGGTGGAGAGCTGGAGAGCAGGAGGTGGAGAGCAGGAGAATTGGAGAGCTGAAGAATTGGAGAGCTGAAGAATTGGAGAGCTGAAGAATTGGAGAGCAGGAGAATTGGAGAGCAGGAGAACTGGAGAGCAGGAGAACTGGAGAGCAGGAGAATTGGAGAGCTGGAGAGCTGAAGAATTGGAGAGCAGGAGGTGGAGAGCAGGAGAACTGGAGAGCAGGAGAACTGGAGAGCAGGAGAATTGGAGAGCAGGAGAATTGGAGAGCTGGAGAGCAGGAGAATTGGAGAGCAGGAGAATTGGAGAGCTGAAGAATTGGAGAGCTGAAGAATTGGAGAGCAGGAGAATTGGAGAGCAGGAGAACTGGAGAGCAGGAGAACTGGAGAGCAGGAGAACTGGAGAGCAGGAGAACTGGAGAGCAGGAGAATTGGACAGCTGGAGAGCTGGAGAGCAGGAGAATTGGAGAGCAGGAGAGCTGGAGAGCTGGAGAGCTGAAGAATTGGAGAGCAGGAGAATTGGAGAGCTGGAGAGCAGGAGAATTGGAGAACTGGAGAGCTTGAGGGTCTCAGAGAGGAATAAAGTGCTGTAATGTTTAACAGTGAAAAGTGAAAAACAGGAAGTGCGTTTATAAAAAGTTGTGAAACAGCAAATGTGTTTCAAACAGGAGCTTCTATAAAAACTCAGAAGTAACACACGATATCTAAATGAGGGAAAGAAGGAGGTGAGGGAGCTTTTTGTGAGACAGAAGGAGAAACTGCTGGAGGAAGGAAATGAGATGAAATAGATATCAATAAACAGGAAGTTTCTCTGTGTGTGACCTGATGATCAGTGTAGAAGCTGTTAGATACAGAAGAAGCAGCTGATTAAACCTATCTATCTGAGATCTTAATCAAACTCGTGTCATCTGTTTACTCCAAGTAGAATTAACATCATAATAATCAGATACTAATGTCTGAGAGTGGAGTAGAGTCTGACTGGTGAGATGAGCGTTGGAGAGACGGAGAACAAAGACACGTATAAGGGAGACTTGATCATGTTTATTGGGAAAAAGAGTTTGTGAGCCTCAGTAGCTGCAGAAGACATGAGGGAGTCTTCAGGGTCAGAGTCAGGTGAAGGTAAGGGAGCATAATAATCAGGTGACAGGACCGGAGATGTAGGAGACCAACATGAGGGATGAGGAGGAGATGGTTGGTTTGTTGCAGGAATGCAGGAGTCATCATCAAGGTCTTCATCATAAACAGCAGAGAGATCAGACGAGGTCTGTGTGCCCATATCACACGTAAAGGTTCTCTGGAACAGCTGGAAAATACAAATACACAATCTAATACAATAATTGAGCGTGATTCAGTGAAAGTGAACAGCATGAGAAAGAGAATAAAAGCAGAACTGTTCCACATGCAGGTGCAGGAAGAGAAAACAGAACGCAGAACGATTGTTCACACGTGAAGGACTGAAGCGATGTCTGGCTGTTACTCAGAGAGAGTGAAGTGTGTGTGTGTGTGTGTGTGCGCGTGCGTGCGCTTTATCATTTTGATGTGATGAAGTGACCACCTTCTATGGGCTCATTAGAACGTGACTAGAAGAAATACGTTTGAGAACATAGAAGAAAATAGGTCTGCTTACTTACTGCTCACCTACTGTTGATCTGCTCACTTACTGCTGATCTGCTCACTTACTGCTCACATACTGCTGATCTGCTCACCTACTGTTGATCTGCTCACTTACTGCTCACCTACTGCTGGTCTGCTCACTTACTGCTGATCTGCTCACTCACTGCTCACTTACTGCTGATCTGCTCACTCACTGCTCACTTACTGCTGATCTGCTCACTTACTGCTCACCTACTGCTGATCTGCTCACTTACTGCTGATCTTCTTACTTGCTGCTCACTTACTGCTGATCTGCTCACTTACTGCTCACTTACTGCTGATCTGCTCACTTACTGCTCACCTGCTGATCTGCTCACTTACTGCTGATCTTCTTACTTGCTGCTCACTTACTGCTGATCTGCTCACTTACTGCTCACTTACTGCTGATCTGCTCACTTACTGCTCACCTACTGCTGATTTGCTCACTCACTGCTCACCTACTGCTGATCTGTTTACTTACTACTGATCTGCTCACTCACTGCTCACTTACTGCTGATTTGCTCACTCACTGCTCACCTACTGCTGATCTGCTCACTTACTACTGATCTGCTCACTCACTGCTCACTTACTGCTGATCTGCTCACTCACTGCTCACTTACTGCTGATCTGCTCACTTACTGCTGATCTGCTCACTTACTGCTCACTTACTGCTGATCTGCTCACTTACTGCTCACCTACTGCTGATCTGCTCACTTACTGCTGATCTGCTCACTTACTGCTCACCTACTGCTGATCTGCTCACTCACTTACTACTGATCTGAACTCTGAACTCACTGCTAATCTACTGCTGATCTGCAAATTTACTGATGATCTGCTCACTTCCTGCTCACTCACTGCTCACTCACTGCTGATCCACGCAAGCTGTAAGGTTGTAAGGTAGTGAAATGTGTGTGAATGTTAGTGGGATGTTTGTGAGAGTAAGTGAGTTGTGTGTGATGTGTGTAGAATTAGATCTTTCATGAGGACCCAGAGTGATGAAGACACATCTCCATATACAGGAGGTTATGGTAAACAAGTTGTGTGGTGTTGATGTTTGTTTTGGTGGTTGTCCTTTGACCTCGTCATTGTTGTTGGTAGTGCAGGTGGATGGCAGTGGAGCAGTGGCATGTGCAGTGGTGTGAAGATAATGGAGAACTTTCCAGGAGAAATGATGATCTCCGTGCAGTCAGTGGCTGTAAACACCGATCTCTCCATGGAGGACATCGAGCTTCTCCATGCTCACATTACTGCACTGAAGAACGAGGTGGCCGAATTACACCAGAAGTTAACACACCACCCAGGAGCTGAGCTTCAACACCAGGTGAGGGGTGGAGTAGAGCTTTAACACCAGGTGAGGGGTGGAGTAAAGCTTCAACACCAGGTGAGGGGTGGAGTAAAGCTTCAACAACAGGTGAGGGGTGGAGTAGCGCTTCAACACCAGGTGAGGGGTGGAGTAAAGCTTCAACACCAGGTGAGGGGTGGAGTAGAGCTTCAACACCAGGTGAGGGGTGAGTAGAGCTTCAACACCAGGTGAGGGGTGGAGTAGAGCTTCAACACCAGGTGAGGGGTGGAGTAAAGCTTCAACAACAGGTGAGGGGTGGAGTAGAGCTTCAACACCAGGTGAGGGGTGGAGTAGCGCTTCAACAACAGGTGAGGGGTGGAGTAGAGCTTCAACACCAGGGTGAGGGGTGGAGTAGAGCTTCATCACCAGGTGATGGGTGGAGTAGAGCTTCAACACCAGGTGAGGGGTGGAGAGCTTCAACACCAGGGTGAGGGGTGGAGTAGAGCTTCAACACCAGGTGAGGGGTGGAGTAGAGCTTCAACAGCAGGTGAGGGGTGGAGTAGAGCTTCAACACCAGGGTGAGGGGTGGAGTAGAGCTTCAACACCAGGTGAGGGGTGGAGTAGAGCTTCAACACCAGGTGAGGGGTGGAGTAGAGCTTCAACACCAGGGTGAGGGGTGGAGTAGAGCTTCAACACCAGGGTGAGGGGTGGAGTAGAGCTTCAATACCAGGTGAGGGGTGGAGTAGAGCTTCAACACCAGGGTGAGGGGTGGAGTAGAGCTTCAACACCAGGTGAGGGGTGGAGTAGAGCTTCAACACCAGGTGAGGGGTGGAGTAGAGCTTCAACACCAGGGTGAGGGGTGGAGTAGAGCTTCAACACCAGGTGAGGGGTGGAGTAGAGCTTCAACAACAGGTGAGGGGTGGAGTAGAGCTTCAACACCAGGTGAGGGGTGGAGTAGAGCTTCAACACCAGGTGAGGGGTGGAGTAGAGCTTCAACACCAGGTGATGGGTGGAGTAGAGCTTCAACACCAGGTGAGGGGTGGAGTAGGAGACAAAACCCTGATCAGAGGCCAATAACAGTCATTTAGCACCTTAACTAGCGCCGTCTCTGTGCTATGATGAGGCTGAAATCCTGACTGATACATTTCATAAATGTTATTCCTCAGTAGATGTGAGCAGAACTGCTGTGTGGACAGCTGACAGGGTGAAGGTCATGACAGGGTGAAGGTCAAAAATGATTTGATGTATATTGTGTGATACTTATTTTTATGTAATTTAAGATTTTTTTAAATCCGTATATTTTTGAAGAACCTCGATGAACATCTATATATATTTACATTTTTCAGGAGGAAGGGTTCTGTCCAGTATTGAAGACTGAACTGAGTCCAGTCCCGCTGGAGCAGCTGGAGAACGATGCCCTCAAACCGGAATTCTGTTGGACTTCAGAGTGTAAAACTGAAGAACATCACCCACACATTAAAGATGAAGACCTGCACACACTCCCACAGGTGGACGACGTTCACGTTTATAAAAGTGAACCTGAGCTGATGGAAATCTCACACACAGCAAACACACACACACTACACAACACACACACTACACAACACATACTACACAATACACACACAAACACTGAACACATACTACACAATACACACACAAACACTGAACACATACTACACAATACACACACAAACACTGAACACATACTACACAATACACACAAACACTGATGAACACATACTACAATACACACACAAACACTGAACACATACACAATACACACACAAACACTGAACACATACTACACAATACACACACAAACACTGAACACATACTACACAATACACACACAAACACTGATGAACACATACTACACAATACACACACAAACACTGAACACATACTACACAATACACACACAAACACTGATGAACACGTTGCACACAGTAAACACACACCACACAGTCATATTAAGAAGTGTTCAGTGCTGCTGGTGGACTGCAGGAACCCGTGTTCACACACAACTCTAGAACCTGTGAAGAATGAAGAGAGTGAAGATGAATTTCAAATGTGTGGTAAGTTCTGGTCACCACGACCTCGATGGGTCTAACAGCTGAGGCAGGTTTTCTTTTGTAAATCCAGTGTGATTTGTGATGAACCTGTTGGTTTTTCTTTCATTTCGTTTCTCCATGAAGACTCCGCTGATACATTGAGCACGTCTAACGAAACCAGACTGGAGCATCTGGAAGCTCATGACTCGGAGCCCCACAGTGAGAAAGCTCCAGAGAGGCTGTACCACTGCTCGGTCTGCAGCAAGAGCTTCAGAAAACACTTCAACCAACTTAAACACGAGAAGCTCCATGATGGAGAAAAACCGTTCCGCTGCAATGGCTGTGGGAAAAAGTTCGCCCTGCTGTTCAACCTGACGTGTCACCGGAGAACCCACACGGGCGAGAAACCCTTCATCTGCGCCCAGTGTGGGAAACATTTCTCTCAGGCATCTAAGCTGAAGACCCACATCCGGATCCACACGGGAGAAAGACCGTACGTCTGCACGACCTGCAGCAAACGCTTCTCCGACTCCTCACACTGAATAAACACCAGAGGACGCACACGGGGGAGAGACCGTACCGGTGTGAGACCTGCGGGAAGAGCTTTGGACAATCGGCTCACCTTGTGAAGCATTACAGATCACACAATCGCAAACAGAAACACAAATCCAAACCCCTTCCACCTTCTCCTGAACCAGAACTTTACACCAGCTCGATTTAAAGAGCAGGATGCAGCAGATCAGCGTCTGTACACCGTTTGAAGCTTCTCCAACCACTGGCCATCTGAGACGAGTCTCCTCATGGTAGTGGACGTTACAGAAAGGACTGATCATGGAGCTGCACACCAGAATCCACCTTGTGTGTTTTTTCCTCCTTTTTTCTTTTCTTTCAGTATATTGAAATGATTTTGGACCTGGGAGTTTTGAGGGTTTGGGGGGTTTGGGCTGTTTTTTAATGTTCTTCCATCTCCATAATGCCATAAACACCTTAATAATGACACAAAAACCTGATGATCAGCATCACATCCTGCAGAGTGGAGGTGGAAGTGGAGTACAGTAATAAAGGGCTTTATGAACATGGAGCATGAAGATAATTTAATTTAATAATTATTAAAGATTATCAGCTTTATTCTCTTCATCTCACTCTGATATAAGAAACATCAGGTGATGTGGGTGCAGGTACAGAGACCTCAATCATATCAGGCAGATAAATCCACAACCACCATCTAAACTCAGAGAGGTTACACCGAGAGAGGACAGGGGACCAGCACACAGGGGACAGGGGCTCAGGGGACCAGCACATAGGGGATGGGCTCAGGGGACCAGCACACAGGGGCTCCGGGGACCAGCACACAGGAGTCAGGGGATCAGCACACAGGGGACAGGGGCTCAGCACACAGGGGACAGGGGCTCAGGGGACCAGCACACAGGGGACAGGGGCTCAGGGGACCAGGGGATGAAGTGAAGAACATGGATAGAGATGATGAGAAGAGAGACTGTTACCATGGCGATCTGCTGAGGTGTTTGCCCAAGTGATTGGAAGATGTTCATGGATCCGGAAAGACAATTGTTCTTGAAGTAGTGTAGTGTCTCAGCATCGAGGCTGGAGTAGAGGTTCTTAATATCCTGTTCCAGCATCTTCTGCTCGAAATCAGTATGGACCGGACCAGGCTCGATCAGAGAAACACTGAGAGAGAGAGAGAGAGCACACACATCTCGGTGATCAGCAGCTAAATAAACTAACCTTGTGTGTGTGTGTGTGTGTGTGTGTGTGTGTGTGAGTGTGAGAGAGACACTCGCATGACATTAAACTGGTGCAGCTGCAGAGCAAGACTTTTACAGAACCCCTCAACAGAGAACTTTGACACAGCGTAGACATCATTAAACACCACACCTATATACACACACAATAACACATACAATACACAATCAGTGGAACAGACAGCGTGGTGCAGTGTGAGATGTGATGAGGTCTCTGAGGTAAGATGGCGCTGGTCCATTTTTGACCTTGTAGGCATCATCAGTGTTTTGAATCTGATACGTGCAGCTACTGGAAGCCAGTGCAGGAGCAGCAGTGGGGTGGTGTGGGAGAACTTTTAGTTGGTGAGCACATCCATGAAGATATGTCTGTCAAGCATGCTGAGATCCGAACGGAAGCCGTGGTATCTGATGGAGGGAAAGAGAAGTTGGGTTGAGTGTCATCTGCATAGCAGTGGTAAGAAAACCCATGTGAAGATATGACTTCACCAATGGAGTGGGTATAGAGGGAGAAAAGGAGGGGACCAAGTACCGAGTCTTGTGGGACACCAGTGGTGAGTCTGCACAGGGCAGATGTGAATCCCCTCCATGTTACCTGGTACAAGCGACCTTTCAGGTAGGAAGCAAACCATTCCCAACAACACACACACACACACACCTTGCAGGCCCATAGTGCTGATGATGATGATGATGTGTCCCACTCGCCGTTCCTTTATGTCTGAGATGACAGCTTTAATCATCCTGATCACTCCACACACATTCGTGTCAAACACACTCCAACGGACTGGCCAGACCCACACCTGCATTATTAAATACACACACACACACACAAAACAATTGTAGTGATGTGTAAATAATGATGGCCTAATCACACTATACGTGTGTGTGATAGTGTGTGTGTGTGTGTGTGTGTGTGTGTGTGTGTGTGTGTGTGGGTGTAGGTGTGTGCATGTGCGTGTATGCACGTGAGTGAGTGTGTGTGTGTGTAGGTGTAGGTGTGTGTGGGTGTGTGTGTACATACTCAGAATGTCTACATGTTGGTCCTTAATTTTGTTAAAACACTCGGAGACGGACTCGTCACTGCACACATCCAGCGTGAGGAGACAGAGGGTTTTGCCGTACGCTTCCCCCACCGCCTTCAATAGCATCTCTCTCTCTTTCTCAGGACCCTCATCGTAGTAATCACCACACACACACACACACACACACACACACACACACACACACACACACAGACCATGGAGGCTTTTATCATAAACTCTACATGAACATCTTACAGTAACTAGTAAGCACTCAGGTTGTTAGAGACAACTAATCAACATCTGACCACAGTCCAGAATCCAGCAGCTGTTCACATGGAAATGGGACCTTCTTTCTCTCTCTCTCTCTCTCTCTCTCTCTCTCTCTCTCTCTCTCTCTCTCTCTCTCTCTTTGTAGTATTTCTGTTGTTAGTCTTTAGAGAGCAGTGCAGCGATCCACAACCTGATTCCTGAAGAACAGCCTGTGATCAACACCACCTTCTGTCCAGGAGCAGCCATGATGTCTTCTGAGAGATGGACAGAGAGATGGAGTGAGAGTGAGAATGAGATAGAGAGATATACAGTGAGAGAGAGAAGCTGAAGGGATTACAGTGAATGAGGATAAAAATGTGTGTATGAGGTCAAATGGTTTATCCTGGATTAGAGAAAACAACTTCTTCAGAGAGTGCAGATCCACCTCCCTTTCCTGCAGCTCCTTCAGCACCTACACTTGCAGCTCTACCAGCCCCACCTGCAGCTCCTTGGCCTTCCATATCTGCAGCTCCACAACATACACCAATAGCTCAAACACCTACACCTGCAGCCTCACTACCTTCTATTCCTGCACTTCCACAATATTTCCTCCCTGCACCATCTTCTATTTCTGCAGTTTTACCAACTTCACATGCAGCTCCAGCGCCTTCCATACCTGCGGCTCCACCACCTACAACTGCAGCTAAACCACCTGCAGCTCCACCACCTTTCATACCTGCAGCTCCACCACCTACAACTGCAGCTAAACCACCTGCAGCTCCACCACCTACACTTGCAGCTCCACCACCTGCAGCTTAACCACCTACACCTGCAGCTCCACCACCTTCCATACCTGCAGCTCAATCGCCATACCTGCAGCTCCACCCTCCCAACACACACACCCTACATTTTTTCATCTGTGCGGAGCTTCTGGAGATATGTGTGGAATTCAGGAGAACTGCTGCGAGTCATGCAGAGAGAAAGTGACTGCGAGAGACAGAGACAGACAGATAGATAGAGAGAGAGAGAGAGAGAGAGAGAGAGAGAGAGAGAGAGATGTCAAGCTTTTTATCCCACTCTCCTCATCTGCCTTTAAATAATCACTAAGTTCCACATGTTCTCTCGCTCCATCTCTCATTTCATATTTCTTTATCCAACCGTGTATTTCGTATGTAATGTTCGTATGTATTTCATATGTAACAGTGTATGTAATGTTCTTTCTTTCTCCTCTCTCTCTCTCTCTTCCTCCAGGGGTCCGTCAGCCACACATCACTCTAACCACATCAATCACTACACACACACACACACACACACACACACACACACACACACACACACAGCTGCATAAACACACCTGGAACAGAAGGTCTTTAGGTTTCAGGTGTGATGTAGGTGATGTTGCTCAGGGGGTGGAGCTAGCAGCAGTACTTGGTACTTGTTGGTGATTAGCCGAGCCTAAAACCTGTTCATATTAATTTACTCTATTTTTTATTTTGTTATGAATTTATTAATAAATCTGCTGCAGATTAAAGCTGTCCACCAACGCACACACACACACCCTTGTCACCGTACCCAGGAAATGATGTCAGCATAACCATCGTCATGGCGACCGGCCATTCGTCTCTCACTGGGTCAGAACTCAAGTCCCTTTATTTTCTATGGTCTCTTCTGCACCTCAGGTGAAGGTGCAGGAGAATAGATAGAAGGATGCTATGGCATGCTAACCTACCTCAATCTGTATGTGTGTGTGTGTGTGTGTGTGTGTGTGTGTGTGTGTGTGTGTGTGTGTGTGTGTGTGTGTGGAGCATGCTAGAACAGGATTTTGAGCTGCCCACCCAATAAAATATGATCTGCTCTGGCGCATTCTGCATTCCATTGACTCTTCTGTGCCTAGAGGTGTACACACACACACACACACACACACACACACACACACACACACACACACACACATCCAGCCTCAGTTATATGTATCTGGAGAAAGACTGTGGGTGTTACAATAT
>NC_060907.1:872696-877696 GCF_014805685.1 Silurus meridionalis
ACCTGTAACTGATTGTTTACTGTAGGGTTGTTGGTGGACCTGTAACTGATTGTTTACTGTAGGGTTGTGGGTGGGGCCTGTAACTGATTTTTACTGTAGGGTTGTGGGTGGACCTGTAACTGATTGTTTACTGTAGGGTTGTTGGTGGGGCCTGTAACTGATTGTTTACTGTAGGGTTGTGGGTGGGGCCTGTAACTGATTTTTACTGTAGGGTTGTGGGTGGGACCTGTATCTGATTTTTTACTGTAGGGTTGTGGGTGGGACCTGTAACTGATTGGTTACTGTAGGGTTGTTGGTGGGGCCTGTAACTGATTGTTTATTGTAGGGTTGTGGGTGGGACCTGTAACTGATTGGTTACTGTAGGGTTGTGGGTGGGGCCTGTATCTGATTGTTTACTGTAGGGTTGTGGGTGGGACCTGTAACTGATTTTTACTGTAGGGTTGTGGGTGGGACCTGTAACTGATTGTTTACTGTAGGGTTGTGGGTGGACCTGTAACTGATTGTTTACTGTAGGGTTGTGGGTGGGACCTGTAACTGATTGTTTACTGTAGGGTTGTTGGTGGGACCTGTAACTGATTGTTTACTGTAGGGTTGTGTGTGGGGCCTGTAACTGATTTTTACTGTAGGGTTGTGGGTGGGACCTGTAACTGATTGTTTACTGTAGGGTTGTGGTGGGGCCTGTAACTGATTGTTTACTGTAGGGTTGTGGGTGGGGCCTGTAACTGATTTTTACTGTAGGGTTGTGGGTGGGACCTGTAACTGATTGTTTACTGTAGGGTTGTGGGTGGGACCTGTAACTGATTGTTTACTGTAGGGTTGTGGGTGGGGCCTGTAACTGATTTTTACTGTAGGGTTGTGGGTGGGACCTGTAACTGATTGTTTACTGTAGGGTTGTGGGTGGGACCTGTAACTGATTGTTTACTGTAGGGTTGTGGGTGGACCTGTAACTGATTTTTACTGTAGGGTTGTGGGTGGGACCTGTAACTGATTGTTTACTGTAGGGTTGTGGTGGACCTGTAACTGATTGTTTACTGTAGGGTTGTGGGTGGACCTGTAACTGATTGTTTACTGTAGGGTTGTGGGTGGGGCCTGAAACTGATTGTTTACTGTAGGGTTGTGGTGGGGCCTGTAACTGATTTTTACTGTAGGGTTGTGGGTGGGACCTGTAACTGATTGTTTACTGTAGGGTTGTGGGTGGGACCTGTAACTGATTGTTACTGTAGGGTTGTGGGTGGGGCCTGTAACTGATTTTTACTGTAGGGTTGTGGGTGGGACCTGTAACTGATTGTTTACTGTAGGGTTGTGGGTGGGACCTGTAACTGATTGTTTATTGTAGGGTTGTGGGTGGGACCTGTACCTGATTGTTTATTGTAGGGTTGTGGGTGGGACCTGTAACTGATTGGTTACTGTAGGGTTGTGGGTGGGGCCTGTACCTGATTGTTTATTGTAGGGTTGTGGGTGGGACCTGTAACTGATTGGTTACTGTAGGGTTGTGGGTGGGACCTGTAACTGATTGGTTACTGTAGGGTTGTGTGTGGGACCTGTAACTGATTGTTACTGTAGGGTTGTGGGTGGGACCTGTAACTGATTGGTTACTGTAGGGTTGTTATCTGATCTGGTTGGGTTTAGTGCTAACATCAGCGATGAGATTGCATGGCTAATGATATACAGTGTGTATAAAGTCATTGCTTTAAGGTGTGGGGGGGGCTTAAACGTAATTATGCCCCTCCCATTTCTCAACATGCATAATAGCAAAACATAATTAGGTCTTTCAGTGCTAAGTGCTCTAGGTGTGTGTGTGTGTGTGTGTGTGTGTGTGTGTGTGTGTGTGTGTGTGTGTGTGGTTTACTTGGTGAATTTATTGGGTATTATAAAGTTGTTAAAACAAGACATTATTGCTGTTGTAAAGTTGCCGAAGTATTTGAACCTGTGGTGTGCAGCTACACATGCACACAAACATACACACACACACACACACACACACACACACACACACACACACACACACACACACACACACACACACAGAGTACTGCAGGATGTGTGGATTCTCATGCTGGTTCAGGCTTGTTGCTGCCGCAGTGTGTCCATCACTGTACTGTACACTCACTGTGTGTCTCTAAGCTTTTTTTCAAATACTTTGAAATAGTGTGTGTGTGTGTGTGTGTGTGTGTGTGTGTGTGTGTGTGTGTGTGTGAACAAATATACCACTACCTTAAATATGGTGAAGTTGTACAGAGAAAGAAAGAGAAAGAGACATGTAGACAGACAGACAAGTGGACAAAAAACGCGGCCCCACACACACACTCACACACGCACGCACACATGCACACACACACACACACACACACACACACACACACACACACACACACTGTGCCTCCCGACTTAGATGTGCTTGGAATGTTCTATGTGAACTGTAGGAGTTTAGAAGATCAGCAGGTGTTCCTCATTCCCTCGTTTTCCTCACTGCTCTATAAACACATGCAGAATCCTCACACAGACCACTTTTCCTCACACACACACACTGACCCTTTACCACACACAAACATACAGACCCCTTTACCTTACACACACACACACACACACACACACACACACACTGACCCTTTACCAAACACAAACATGCAGACCCTTTATCTCTCACTCACACACACACACACACACACACACACACACACACACACACACACACACACACACACACACACACCACTTACCCTTTGCCACACACGCACACACAAACAAACATACAGTGACCCTTTACCTCTCTCACACACACACACACACACACACACACAAACATACAGACCCCTTTACCTTACACACACACACACACACATACACACACACACACACACACACACACACACACACACACACACCTATAATATATATTATTATTATTATTATTATTATTATAATTATTATACACACATACAAACACACACACACACACACACACACACACACACACACAGACCCTTTTCCAAATACACACACACACACACACACACACACACACACACACACACACACAGACCCTTTTCCAAACAAGCACACACACACACACACACACACACACACACACACACACACACACACACACTGACCCTTTTCTCACATGCAAACACACACACACACACACACACACACACACACACAGAGATTGATTAAATGTGATAAAACTTGTAAAAGCAGGGTTTATGGTTAGGGATAGGGGTTAGGGTTAGGGATAAGAGTTAGGGTTTGGGGTTATGGTTAGGGTTTAGGGTTAGGGTTAAGGATTAGAGATAGGGTTTGGGGTTAGGGTTAGTGTTAAGTTATAGGGTTAGAGATAGGGTTTAGGTTTAAGGATAAGGGTTAGGGTTAGAAGTTAGGGGTTGGGGATAGGGTTCAGAGTTTTGGGATAGAGGTTAGGGTTAGTGTTAGGGTATATGGATAAGGGAGAGGTTAGGGTTAGGGTTAGGGTTTGGGGTTATGGTTTAGGATTAAAGATAGGGTTTAGGGATAGGGTTTAGGGTTAGGGTTAGGGTTAGGGATAAGAGTTAGGGTTCTGAGTTATGGTTAGAGTTTAGGGTTAGGGTTTAGGATTAGAGATAGAGTTTAGGGTTAGTGTTTGGGGTTATGGTTAGGGTTAGTGTTTAGGTATAGGGTTAGAGATAGGGTTTAGGGTTGAGGATAGAGGTTAGGGTTAGAGGTTAGGGTTTTGGTTTAGGGTTAAGATTAGGGTTAGTGTTAGGGTATATGGATAAGGGAGAGGTTAGGGTTAGGGATAGGGGTTAGGGTTACGGATAGGGGTTAGGATTTGGGTTAGGGTTAGGGTTAGGGTTAAGGATAGGGGTTAGGGATAGGGGTTAGGGTTAGAGGTTAGGGTTAGGGATAGGGGTTAGGGTTTAGGGTTAGGATTTGGGTTAGGGTTAGGGATAGGGGTTAGGGATAGGGGTTAGAGTTAAGGATAGGGGTTAGGGGCTAGGGTTTAGGGCTAGTGTTTATGGTTAGGGTTTAGGGATAGGGTTTAGGGATAGGGTTTAGGATTAGGGGTCAGGGTTAGTTGTAAGACAACAAACTGGCTTCAGAAAGTTTTCATAAAGTGCTTCAAGGCTCCATTTTGGCGCATTCAGAATTATTGCTTAGAAGAAGTATTTAAAAGTCTCCTCCTAAATTTTATAATTATACCAATCTGTCAAAGTTTCAAACAGGATTCTGGAAGGTCTTCATGTGGCTACAGAAGGTTAAAAGGTTTTAAAGTAACTCTGAGATGGTTCCAAGTATCCAGATGAGCTTCTGAAAACTGATTTCTAAATTAGTTCAAAACTAATGCTCTAGAAGCTTTCAAACTGGCTAGGAATAGCTGGTTCTAGGACAGCTCCAGGACAGAGTGTGTGTGTGTGTGTGTGTGTGTGTGTGTGTGTGTGTGTGTGTGTGTGTGTGAGTGTGTGTGTGTGTGTGTGTGTGTGTGTGTGTGAGTGTGTGTAAGTGTGTCTGTTTGTGTGAGTGTTCATGAGAGATTTAATTAGAAACTTTGATGTGTAGGAACAGTAAGTAAACGTCTCTGTATCGAAGAGAATATCTACGGTGACCTTTAACACAGCGTTCCTCTTCTCTTGTGTGAGATGGAAAATGGGAACATACCAGTGGGGCTTCGTCTCAACACGTCCATGTCTCCAAGCAGGAACAGAACTCCTGCATAACACACGTGGGGGAAAACGCTGTAGCCCCTGTGACAGCAAAATTACACACCATTACTCAGGAAAACGTTCAAATCAGAAAATCATGGCTTCCAGAACATTCCCTTTCATCTATAGCATAAGCCTATAAAACAACTTTTCATATCATTTGGTGTGTGTGTGTGTGTGTGTGTGTGTGTGTGTGTGTGTGTGTGTGTGTGTGTAAGAATGATAAAGTTGTAATATTACAATGCCAGTACAGTCTTGATTCCTCCCTGTAATCTGAGTCAGAGTTTTGCATCAATGCTTTTAACCTGCGCTCAGGAAAAA
>NC_060907.1:882696-885196 GCF_014805685.1 Silurus meridionalis
GTGTTCACATTCATTGTGTTCAATAGGGTTGAGCTCAAAGCTGTATCGCAGAACAGCTTCTACTTCAACCCATGGAAAGCAGATCTTCATTGAGGTGGAATACAAAACTAGATCACAATGTAGAAAAAACTAATAGAATAGAATAGAATAGAATAGAATAGAATATACTAAAGGTTTATGGTGATGGTAAGGTCCACTATAAGGTCTAAATCTAAGGTTCGAGAAGGTCAGAACTCATTACAGTACCTTAATGAGTAGGATTTTCAGATGATTAGAGTTACAGTGAATTGCAGTATCCATGGATACCTGATCATGTATGTGTGTGACTGTAGACTCCGGGTTTCCGGTGGACTTCTCGGTGATGGCGACGGTGCGAGCTCAGCGCGGTGCTCAGTGTTTCCTGTTGAGTGTGTACGACAGTGAGGGAGTGCAGCAGCTGGGACTGGAGCTTGGACGGTCTCCTGTCTTCCTGTATGAAGATCACGAGGGACAACCGAGCCCTGACCTTTACCCTGTCTTCAAAAAGGTCAATGTAGCCGATGGCAAGTGAGTGAACCAACTGAAGAAAAAACTGAGATATAAGAAAAGAGCAATTTGTGGGAAGTCAAGTGATTGTTCTAAAAAATAAAACTCATTACCATTAAACTGTGATCTGTAAAGTCAGTGGTATAAATCTTTACAGCAGTGCTCCTCTGTTTACTTTTGTGTTTACTTTTTTGGTATTTTGGCAAAGCATCTTAGTTATCACAGTTCTACAGCTGAGCACTTGTGTTTTAAGGACCTCTCAAGGGCTCAGCAGTGGCAGCTAGGTGGTGCTGTGATATAAACCATGACCCTCTGAGCAGAAATCCAACATCTTATCTAGGTTATATTCACATTATTCCACAAGAACGTGAAAGAAACTCATACTTGTGACAGCCACCTGAGTTGATGAGGTATTTTCCTTGTTGGAGACTGGGAATTATGAGTTGCTCAGGTCCTGCATAACAAGAGCAGGACACTTGGACTTACACAATGCAAACAGAAGGCTAGAAGGTTTGCGTTACAGTAAAAGGAAATATCATTGTAAGGAGAGGGTGGCAACTGGATGGGGTAGTAATGAAAAAATGTAATGACCTGGAGCAGATAAGTAAGGGGTTCACTGGTAAACTAGGGGCTTTATGGGTTAAAGATTTTGGAGGGTGCCAAGTTCTCACTGCTCCTAAAGGCTCAGGATAGGAGATCAGAGTTCAGAGACTTGTCTCAGAGTAAAGAGGCTTAAGGTACACAAGACTAAATCTATGCTACCCCATGTTGTTGTTAACTGGAAAAAGTTTTGTTAATAAAATAACTACAGTGCACAAGAGCACAGGAGATGAATGTTGGGGCAAGTAGTAGTCCATGTTCAGATCCTACCCCTGCTGTTGGAATACTGTGGTACACTTTTACTCCCTGTATGCTGATCACCTGAGGTTGAAAAAGGTGAACTGTGACAGGTGTTTGACCACAAGGTACATTGAAGGGGAGTTACGTGGAGGTGCCTTTAAAATGGTGCCTTTAATACAGGAAAGGAAGCAGTTGCTGCTGACAGACAAGCCTTTAATGATTGGAACTTTCACGTGACAGGTGTTTGAGCACAAGCTACAGAATTTTAAAGGGAGGCTGTTAAATAGTTGGACCTTCCCCTTCCATAGCCATTGCTGGGCTGCTAACAAAGAGCCAGCAGTACATCCTCTGGAATTCTTCCTCTGCTTCTGGTGTGGAAGAGTCATCAGGTTCAGGAGGCAATGCCAACAGGAAAATGTAAAGAACTGTGTGCCAACAGTACTGGGATATTTTTTCTTTCATTCTCAAGAGTTTTTGAGAGGGTTTTTCCCGGAAAGGCGTTTTTCCTTAGTCAGATCCATTCCAGTCTACCAGCAGGTGTAACTGTTGACCTTTGACCTTACAGGTGGCACAGGTTGGCATACAGTGTGGAGGGGAAGAAGGTCACCCTCTACCTGGACTGTGAAAAAGTCACGACCCTTGACCTCCCCCGAGGTGATGAGCCCAGAATCAGCACTGAAGGAGTTACAGTGTTTGGAAGACGACTCCTAGAGGAGGAAGTGTTTGAGGTGTGACTTACTAATGACACCAGTCCTCCTGTAGATCCACACCTGTCTTCTGGCTCTCAAACACACTCACTCTTACTGAAAGCACTGTGTGTGTGTGTGTGTGTGTGTGTGTGTGTGTGTGTGTGTGTGTGTGTGTGTGTGTGTGTGTGTGTTACAGGGGGAGATCCAGCAGTTGTTAATAGTCCCAGATGCCAGTGCAGCAGCAGATTACTGTAAGAACTACATCACTGACTGTGACTCCGCCCTCCCTTACACCAGCCTATCACTGGACCCTGAAGAGGTAGCCCCGCCCACAATGAATTCTATATTAATACTAGCAGAAAACGAGTTATACAAGATATCTATATCTGTATCTATAAAGTATAAAAATATGGTTTAAAAATTACACATATACACACACATGAGTC
>NC_060907.1:890196-892696 GCF_014805685.1 Silurus meridionalis
ACCTGTTGTACACTCAAGGGGTCAATATACTTATGCACTCAGTCCTGTTCAGCAAATGGGTTTGGACTTTTCATATGTGTGTGTGCGTCTCTGGGTGTGTCTGTCTGTGTGTGTGTCTGTCTGTGTGTGGTGTGTATGTGCGTGTGTGTGTGCATGTGTGCATGTGCGTGTGTGTGTGTGTGTGTGTGTGTGTGTGTCTGTGTGTGTGTGTGTCTGGGTGTGTCTGTCTGTGTGTGCGTGTGTGCATTTGTGCGTGTGTATGTGTGTGTGTGTGTGTGTGTGTGTATATGTGTGTGTGTATGTGTATGTGTGTGTGTGCGTGTGTGTGTGTGTCTGTGTGTGTATGCGTGTGTATGTGTGCGTGTGTGTGTGTGTGTGTGTGTGTGTGTGTGTGTGTGTGTGTGTGTGCATGTGTGTGCCTGTGTGTGCGTGTCTGTGTGTGTATGGAGGGGGGTAAATAATTTTGCACAGTACTGTATTAAATTTATTACAGTGTACAATATAATTTTATGACTGCAATTAAACCACAAAATCAGAAAACATGTTTCAGAGTGTGTGTTATTTGTTGTGTTATTTGTTGTGTCAGATGTCTCTGAAAGGACCCCCAGGACCATTAGGACTTACAGGACGTCCAGGTCCTCTGGTGAGTATGGATTTTTTTTATTTATTAATTTTTATTTTTAAAATTTGATCTTTTTATAAATATATATTTTGTGATTGTTTGCTAGTTGTTAGATGTTTTGTGTCCTGGATTGCATTTTAAACCCTTTCTTACATTTTCCCAGGGGGCTTCAGGGGCAACAGGAATAAAGGGGGATGTCGGTCTGCCTGGTCCACCGGTAGGGGGCACTGTGTACATCCACTTTATTTTGAATGATTATATACATTATATGAACAAAAGTATTGGGACTCATGGGACACCAGTCCACCCACAAGTGGTTCTTCCACAAACTGTTGCCATAACATTGGAGGCACATCATTTTGTGTGTATCTTAATGAAGATATGCTTTACATGGGTTGGAGCTGCAACCCTATAGATCATGAATAGATGTGAACACCCCAGGCCTCCTCACCTCACTTACATCAGTACCTGACTTTACTAACACCCTTCTTTACAACATCTAGTGAAACATCTTCCCAGGAAAGTGAAGCTTTTTATAACAGCAAATGGGATCTAAATGTGGAATGAGATGTTCAAAAAGCAGAACATAGCAATCTTATGGTCATTCGTCCACAAACCTTTGCCTATATAATGTGTGTTATTGTGTAATGTATTAGCTGTGAATGTTGATCTGCAGTGTTACAGACTGATGTGTTTTTCATGTCTCTCCCATGCTCAGGGTATAAGAGGTTTTCCTGGAATTCAGGACCAACCGGCAAACTGGGGAAAAGGGTACAGTATCCAACATCCAGCACGGTTCATGGAGCTGCAATCAAATGTTTATTTTAATGATCGTGTGTGTGTTTATGCATGTGTGTGTTTTGTGTCTGGTGTCAGGGACGTGATGGATCTGATGGTGGTCGAGGTGAACCAGGAGACACTGGAGCCAAAGTAGGTTTCCTACACACACACACACACACACACACACACACACACACACACACACGCACACAGATCAACAACAATCAACAACAATATCTCTCTCTCTCTCTCTATCTCTCTCTCTCTCTCTCTCTCTCTCTCTCTCTCTCTCTCTCTCTCTCTCTCTCTCTCTCTCTCTCTCAGGGTGACCGGGGCTTTGATGGTTTACCTGGACTTCCTGGGAACCAAGGACACCGGTAAAAACCCAAAAAAACCCCAAAAACCCAAAAACCTAAATATAATTTAAATGGCAGCAGTAATCGTTGTAATGGCAGCAGTGGTAGAGTATAATGGCAGCAATAGAAAATAATAGCAGTGGTAGATTATATTAGTAACAGTACATTATAATGGCAGCAGTAGAATATAATTGCAGTTGTAGATGTAATGGCAATGCTAGATTATGACAGCAGTAGATTTTAATGACAGCAGTAGATTATGGCAGCAGTAGATTATTATGACAGCAGTAGATTATTATGACAGCAGTAGATTACAGTGTCAGCAGTAGATTATAATGGCAGCAGTAGATTATGGCAGCAGTAGATTATTATGACAGCAGTAGATTACAATGGCAGCAGTAGATTATAATGGCAGCAGTAGATTATGGCAGCAGTAGATTATTATGACAGTAGTAGATTATGGCAGCAGTAGATTATTATGACAGCAGTAGATTATGGCAGCAGTCGATTATTATGACAGTAGTAGATTACAATGGCAGCAGTCGATTATAATTGCAGCAGTAGATAATGGCAGCAGTAGATTATTATGACAGCAGTAGATTATGGCAGCAGTAGATTATTATGACAGCAGTAGATTATGGCAGCAGTCGATTATAATTGCAGCAGTAGATTATGGCAGCAGTAGATTATGGCAGCAGTAGATTATTATGACAGCAGTAGATTATGACAGCAGTAGATTATA
>NC_060907.1:897696-910196 GCF_014805685.1 Silurus meridionalis
TTCACTGTCTCCCTTACTGTCCACCTCACCATCATGTTCACCTCACCATACAATTTAACATTCACCTCACTGTCCACTTTAACATTCACTTCACCATCTACCTCAATGTTCACCTCACCATCCACCTCACCATCTACCTCAATGTTTATTTCACCATCTACCTCACCATCCACCTCACCATCTACCTCACCATCCACCTCACCATCTACCTCACCATCCACCTCACCATCTACCTCAATGTTCACCTCACCATCCACCTCACCATCTACCTCAATGTTTATCTTACCATCTACCTCACCATCCACCTCACCATCTACCTCAATGTTCACCTCACCATCCACCTCACCATCTACCTCAATGTTCACCTCACCATCCACCTCACCATCTACCTCAATGTTTATCTCACCATCCACCTCACCATCTACCTCAATGTTCACCTCACCATTCACCTCACCATCTACCTCAATGTTTATCTCACCATCTACCTCACCATCCACCTCACCATCTACCTCAATGTTCACCTCAATGTTCTTAAAATAGCAAAGTTTCTTGTAAATGTATCTACTACTTCTAATGTAAAATGAATTCAGTGGAGGCTAAACCAGTATTAACGTGTTCTGTGTGTGTGTGTGTGTGTGTGTGTGTGTGTGTGTGTGTGTGTGTGTGTGTGTGTGTTACCCCCAGGGTGCTCGTGGAGCACGAGGTGCCAGAGGAGCAACTGGAAAATCAGGAGAAAAAGTAAATATGATTTTAATGACTTGATTAAAACAGAAATGGCTGCAGCTCCAGTCACTGACTGGATCTCTGTTTTTCTCCCAATTTGACTATTCACTCATCAATCATCTAAAATATTTAAATTATATTTAACTTTATACATTAGAAATTAAATTCATCTGCATGTTGACCTTCATGATGACCTTCCTATATCTGTAACCTTGGGTTGTAACTCTGCTCCTATGTGGTGTATTATTTTACATATTTCTGTTACATTTGCCTTGAAGGGTTCAGCAGGACATGATGGATCTGGAGGACCATTAGGAGATAGAGTGTGTACACACACACACACACACACACACACACACACCACCACTACACAAACTACACAGCATTTACTACATACATCTGTTTCTCTTTTATTGTTTTCACTGATTGATTTCTGAATCCTTTCAGGGACCTCAAGGGCCACAGGGCCGTGTAGGAGAAATCGGACCAAAGGGACCGAATGTAAGTGTACATTCTCTATCTGTCTAGCATTTCTACTCCGAGTACACTGCATCTGAAGGGATTTGGAGAATAGTTTGGATACATCCACAGGATATCTCTCTATGTCTTCCTTGTACCATGTGAGGTGATGGGTTGAGGAGTGATAGAGGCGGTGGGATGAGTGCCTGAAAGTGGGTGGGTGCTGGTTCACTGTAGGAGAGAATACTCTCTGTGGTAAATGTTATAAATGTTAAGTGTGGTGGAGGTTGATAGGCGTTCCTGAGTTTCCTCAATAGAGTCAATCTCTGCTGTTTTCTTTTCTAGTTCCACTTGTTTTCATAAATGTGGAGGGCAGAATGTGATGTGATCTTTTTAGTGATGTTGAGGATGAGGTCTGGATATTTGGCATTGTTTTGCCACATTCAATAACTTTAGAAATGAATAAGAGAACTGGTTAACAGTTGCTGGTGTCTGAGGGGTTTTAAAGCATTGAAGAAGGGGATGGGATCCAGTGGTCAGGTGGTGGGACTGTTGGACAAGATGATCTTCAGGACTCTTCTTGAGGGAAGAATGATTGCTGTAGCAGAATGTAAGAATGTGTCAGTCAGTCAGTCTGTCTGTCTAAAAAGACACTGATAATTAAGACTTCAGTGTCAATATTTTTAGTTCATGTCGAAATTCACACAAAGTGTTTATATGAATCTCAGGATTTCTGTGTATGATCATGCAGGGTCCTGCAGGTAAAGACGGGTTACCAGGTCACCCAGGCCAGCGTGGAGAACCGGTGAGCTCACGTTAACATCAGACAGATTACCCAAGTTGTGTGGAACTGGTTGGTTGTATTTAGGACGATTTGCTTATTTCCTGTCTTCAGGGTTTTCAGGGAAAGACGGGACCCCCAGGACCTGGAGGTGTGGTGGGACCTCAGGTAAACTCACGTGTCCCAAACAACATGTCTTGCATACTATATAGGCCACGTAAACACTATAATACATTTTTTTTGTATTGTTGGTTTCAGGGAAACACCGGAGAAACCGGACCAGTGGGAGAAAGAGGACACCCAGGATCCGCAGGCCCACCCGGAGAGCAAGGCTTACCTGGTGTCGCTGGCAAAGAAGGATCAAAGGTCAGATCAACATTATTGTAGTCAGTTTAAACAGGATAATGTTTCACATGCAGGTAATTGATTGTTTAAGGCAGGTATTACATTTGCAGAATAAAACATTATTATATCAAGATTTCTTGGAATTATATAGTTTCCCTAATCTATGTCCCTTTGTCCCATGCTGTGTGTTGTTTAGGGAGATCCTGGTGGCACAGGAGCTGCAGGGAAGAGCGGCCCACCGGGGCTGAAGGGTTTCCGTGGTAGCCGTGGACCAGCCGGTTCTATGGTGATTGTTATTATGACAATAATTGATATAATATCAATTAGAATATGGGTGGGTTACAAAATGATTAACAATATATGTTCTATGCAATGGAGGTTTTTGATTGTTTGTTGCTTGGGTGATTTAGGGGCCGACGGGACTGAAGGGAGGAGCAGGACCTGTCGGACCACCCGGACTTGTGGTATGTACATTATTATGTTATTGTTCTATCTGATGTTTTATGAGTAAAATAGGGAGGATCTACTAAACTGTATTCATCTGTGCTTCTACTTGTCTGTCTGTCTGTAGGGTGCTACAGGTGAGAGAGGTCCTCCTGGTTTGGCAGGTGCGATTGGTCAGCCTGGACGAACTGGAGAAGTTGGTGCTTCAGGACCAATGGGAGAGAAAGGCGAGCCAGTGAGCCCCACCTCTTTCTATTAACCATCTTAATTAAATCAATTCAGTAGTCATAACAAGAATGGCTACACTGGCAATAATACAGTTTTGTATTAAATGGCTCAGTACAGGTAGTCCCCAAGTTACAATGGTTTGACACATGATTTTTCGATCTTACAATGAATATTTGCGATAGGACACAACCGTGAAAAGTTAAAAAGTTTTGTGTGGAACTCAAATGTATCGGCGTATATGTGATACGATACGTTGGGATGCTCCCACCTTGTGAGGGATCTGAGGGATTACATCTCCCACTTTGTGGAAGCCTTACTTTCACCAGTGGTAGACAGAGTTCAGTGGTCTTGGTGTTAGGGCGCAAATTGTTTTCTGTGTTTTTGGTGTTTCAAAGCCCAATTTTAGCTCTAGTCTCTTTCTTTTTTTAACGGCGTTGCCAGACACGAAACAGAGCACAATGATTCATTTGCTTTGTACCACTTATTTAGTCCAGTTTCGCACTCCACTCGCCAACCGGCGCTCATCCACACGCTCACTGCCACATACTGTAAATATCACTGGTGGGCTGTTTTTGGTACCTGGGCCTTCAGTGGGGATGTACTCGACTTTATCCACCTCTTAATACCACCACTATCACATCACAATTATAGAAACCATTAATACTGTACAGAAATGCAATATAACAACGTGAGACAAGCTAGCTAGCTTCAGGGTTGGTGACCTCCTCACGATGTCTAGCTTTTCTTCTAAATGTATTTTTAAGTGTCTAAAACCAAATCAATTTATCTTCCATAAAAAAGTCTAACTCTGATGTATTAACGTGTGCAGAGCTACACACGTGTTTTACCAGTTGAACTCGGCTGTAATAGTTTCCCTCTGACCAACCAATCAGAGGACGGAAAAATGCTGACACTATTCTTGGCCAGCGAGCTGCCCTGTGAGGAGAATCTGAAATCTGATTGGTTAAAGAAACAGAGCTATTTCTTGAGGAGACTATGGTAAAACATGCCAGCAGTACTGACTTTGAAGGCTCTGGGTAAATTAGATTGACATGGCAGCACATAGAGGCTGAAATGTGATTTGTTCTGATCTGACAAAAAATCCACGTACTGTTAGAAGTTAGCAAAGAGAAACACTACAGAATAAAGAAAATAAACTGTTGGGATTAAATTAATACAATTTTATGGAACAAATATTAGAATTTAGGTTGTAAATGTAGGTCAGTGCTTCTGGTAGTGTTTAGACCAGCAGAGAAGTGTTTACTGGCTCTGACCGCCCACCACTGTTAAATGTATACTGTATAGTTTATACATTATGGTAGTTTAAATTGCTCTGTTTTGCTAAATTATATAATTTGAACATTATTAACACATTACAGTACACTAACCCCATACTGATCACTATTCTTTAAGACTTCCAGGTAGGCTAGGCCATGTCTTAACTTACCATATTTTCAAGTTACAATGGTGTCAATGTAACTCATCTCCATCAAAACGCTGGGACTGCGTTTGCACGTGTAAGTATAGCGATAGTGTTAGCATGCACAGTACATACTGTAGTGATATGTCATTGGTCATGCTGAGTGTGAGGTTAGTTTGCTAATTATAAGAATAAGTCCTAATACTTCCTGTATGATTTGGGTGTAAATGGAAACACTTGCTTTCATTAAGTCTCTGTTTCGAATCACCATTACAACAATTGAGTGTTAAATCTGTTTAGAACAGAAGTAATGTCCATCCAAAAACTCTGTACATCACATCAACATCTCTCTGTGTGTGTGTAGGGAGAAAAGGGTCCGTTTGGCCATGTGGGCCAGGATGGAGAGCAGGGGCTTGTGGGCTTGCCAGGAGCTCCTGGTCCTCCAGGACCCCCAGGAGAGGATGGAGATAAGGTAACAGATGTGTGATCTGTGTATGTTAAAGAAAGTGTTTGCCTATTTCTGATTTCCTATTGTTTATATATTAATCCATGTGTATTTATATTTTTTCAGTTTTATTGCTTTAAACATGTGATTGTGTGTGATAGGGGGAAGTTGGAGGTCCAGGACAGAAAGGAAGTAAAGGTGATAAAGGAGAACATGTAAGTATTTAGCTTCATTTCCCTGATGCATGTTGGGGCCCTAAAACTGGCCATGCTCTCTGGGGGAAGGGGCCTATTCTCTCTCTCCAGTCTATCAGAGTGGCACAGAAGATGGTGTTCTCCTCCAAGTGGGATGCATTGGTCTGTTATGAAGCAATTTGAAAAGATAAAGATGTTAGTATCATGGGGTTGTTAGCACATATTTTCCCTACCCGGCTGGTTGGCAGTTGTCACATGACAGTTTTTGAGTGAGGAAACTAGAGGAAATGGGGAAATATAATCATAAATAATTAAAAGTTTTAGTAATACTGGTCGTCTCAACAATATACCATGATTTGACAACACAGTGCTTGTTTGCTTGTTTCAGGGACCTCCAGGTCCAGTGGGAACTCAGGGCCCTGAGGGACAGCCGGGAACCCCGGTGAGAAAATGCAGTAAATTCAGTAATAATGCATTTGTAATCATTTAAAACTTAAATGTTTTGCTACACTGAATAAGACATAGTGTTCATGCATGTAATGAAATCCATTTTAATATAAATGACTCCAACACTGTCTCTTTGCCCTCCAGGGGGTGGATGGGGAGCCTGGACCCCCAGGGCAACAAGGTATGTACGGGCAGAAAGGAGACGAAGGAGCACGAGGCTTTAAGGGAGCTACTGGACCAGTGGGACTTCAGGTACACAGTCTACATAAGCAGCATGATAAGAAAGCCATCAATCAGAAATTACTGTACTTCTCAGCCAATCAGAACACATTGCACCTCTTTCAGCAAATCAGAACACATCGCACTGTTTTCAGCAAATCAGAACACATCGCACCATTCTCAGCAAATCAGAACACATCGCACCGCTCTCAGCCAAACAGAACACATTGCACTGCTTTCAGCCTATCAGATCATATTGCACCTCTCTCAGCCAATCAGAACACATCATACCACTCCCAGCCAATCATAACACATTGCATCTCTCTCAGCCAATCAGAACACATCATGCCGCTCTCAGCCAATTACAACACATTGCACTGCTCTCAGCCACTCAGAACACATAGCACCGCTTTCAGCCAATCAGAACAACTCGCACCTCTCTCATTTAAATGCATGATGCATTTGTTTGTAATTTAGGGGATGCCTGGACCTCCAGGAGAGAAGGGAGAGAGTGGACACACTGGACTCATGGTGAGATCACTTCCTGTTCCTGTATCTCTTTCCACTAATTCAGTTATATCACTAAACTACCCACATTTCATTTTAGTGTCAATACAATTTGTGTTTATTTTAGAAAGTCTTATTGAAGTTTAAAAACGGAAATGACTTCTAAACTCTGTCTGGTTTAAGGGTCCTCCAGGTCAGATGGGCTCTCGGGGGCCCCTGGGGCTACCTGGTGGACAGGTGTGTACACACACACACACACACACACACACACACACACACACACACACACACACACTATGTATGTGTGTTTTAAAAAAGCACACATAAGCCAAATCAATAACTGTGTGTGTGCTAAACAGGGTCCTCCTGGCAGACCTGGAGTTCAAGGCCAACCAGGAGCCGTGGGAGAGAAGGTGAGATAGAATCAGAGACAGACACAGAGAATGATGTTGATGATGATGATGATGATGATGATGATGATAATGATGATGATGATGATGTCATCCTTAAGGGAGAGGACGGTGAATCAGGTGATCCTGGATCTGTAGGATTGTCTGGAAGCACTGTGAGTAAAGTTTTAGTGTTCAGGAACTTGTTGAGGAACCTAATAGTTCAGACTCTATTATGGATATCAACATTGTTTGCCTTGGTTGCATGTTCATCACTATAGCTATAAAAACTCAAACCTGCTGTGGTTCCATTATAGAGGGATTGGGTTCTTAAGTTTGTCTGGTGGACACATGGTTCCATCTGTGTGTGCAGGGAGAGAAAGGTGATCAGGGGGAGAAAGGAGACACTGGATCTCCTGGAGCTGCAGGACCTCCAGGTGCTCGTGGACCAGCAGGGGAGGATGGAGCCAAGGGCAGCTTAGTGAGTATCTATAAGTGTCACGCGCGCGTGTGTGTGAGATCGTGTGATCTTTGGTGGGTGATATCATATATTCTCTTATATATTCTCTTATCATATATTCTCTTTTAGGGTCCTATCGGTCTTCCAGGAGACCCAGGAGCTCCTGGAGAGGCCGGTCCTGATGTAAGTGATTTTTTTGAGAGAAAGGACATTATATTCAGTTGACTTTATTGATGACATCGTCTTGTTGTCTTTTCAGGGTATCGATGGAATTGCTGGATCTAAAGGAGACAATGGAGATTCTGGAAAAGCTGTGCGTAATTATTTGCTGGGTTTGTGTTAGTTTATTTATAATGTACTAATAACATTTTTATGTTTTTATTCACTATATCCGAATCAAAATTCTTAGGGACCCCCGGGAGCTTCTGGAGAGCCTGGTCCTCCTGGACGTCCAGGGAGGAGGGTGAGTTGTGAGGGACTTTTACATGTATTTCACCATCTGTACTTGTAACAGGGTCACCCTTATTCCTGTAAGACATGTTCATTTGTTTGTTTGTATGTAACATGACATTGTAATCTATGTCTTTTTGTCCGTCTCTCTGTAGGGTCATTTAGGGCAACCAGGGAAAGTGGGGAAGCCTGGTCTGAAAGGAGACAAGGTAAACAAAGAATGTTCAAAACACTTGTTATTCTTACAGGAGGGGTGGCCAGTCTTTTCCACAAAGGGCCATTGTGGGTGCAGGTTTTCATTTAAACTAAGCCACAGCAGATTCCATCTGTTTAGATCTTGATTTTTAATGGACTATCAGGTGTGGCCCTTGTTTGGTTGGAATGAAAACCTGCACCCACCCAAAAGATTAGTCACGATGATTTACAGGTAATTGCAGTGAACTGACTCAGAGCTTCATTGCTAATGTTGATAGTCATGTTAATTGAGCTCTATTTAAGTACCTAGACATTCACAACAAAACAAGACACAAGGGAGGTATTGAGCTCATAATCCTTGAGTTTGATGGTACCTCTGGGTTATGTAGAGACTCTCGCTTTTTCTTTCTGTGAATGAATATGTACTATAAGCCTAACAGTTTTTGCCATATTGCCTGATAACTTTTACATACATTGTGCCACAACTTTCTGCAGTGACAGGAAGAACCCAGACACTGGACACTGAAACTGGGGAGTTACTTGTGATTTATTTGGGGGATTAAATAGAAGCAAAAGAGAAAGAAGTGTTCAGTGTGTGGAAAAGGGGTAGTAGAGACTGGATGGGGGCAGGAGAAAGAGAGGTTTTGGCTGCAATACCCGAGCTGGCTTTGTTGCAGTCGCTGTTGGCACAAAAAGGGGTCTGTTCCAAACATAGGTCAAGTTCCGACAAGGGGTAAGGGGGTTCCTGCCACAGGGCCGAGACGTCTCCCACCTCGCAAGGGGTTGTGAGGGTCTGGTGGGAATCCTCTCCGCTCCTGCCATCTTTGCATTCCTGCCGACTCGAAGACACTGATGACCTGTCTCTCTTATCAGATGCCTTCAGCCATGTCTTGCCTCGCTGCCCCACTCTCTTGCCAGGTTCTCTATGCTCCCCAGGACAGCTTTGCCGACACGGTGCTTTCCATGCCGCCACTACCAGCAGTTGTGTTTGGAGCACTTGCACTTTGTGCGTTCCTAATGGGCCTGTCACCACTTCCAATGTGGTCCTGAGGATGTTTGTTAGTTCTTCTGGTTTTGCAAGTTTCTCAAAGTCTTTGTTTTTTTTATCCTTGTTGATTGGCTCTTATACTGGTAGCAATTCTTAAACAGGGTTAAGAACATCAGGGTTCTGTGACTATTTAAATGTTTTTGTTTCAGGGTGCTCCAGGTTATGAAGGAGCCCTGGGGAAGACCGGTCCAGTCGGAGCTCAGGGAAACCCTGGGAAAACAGGACCTCAGGGACTTCGAGGGATCCCAGGACCACCGGTAAGTCACTTGTCTCTAAAAACATTGACATAAGCAAATGGTGCTTGTTGACATTCTGTAAATGTCTATTTTCAGGGAGAGCAGGGTGTAAATGGACCACTAGGTCAAACAGGACCTCCTGGACCGATGGTAGGTCTGTGGATGGTGCTCACATTTAACTCTCTTTGACTTTTGAACAGCGTTAAGTCAGGATGTTTATCTTTTGTTATTTTCAGGGTCCTGCTGGTCTGCCAGGACTAAAAGGGGATCCTGGAAGGAAAGGAGAAAAGGTATGACAAGCTCATTAGGAATGTTATTTAACCACAAATACTGATAGAAAATGTTGTGTTTAATGGATATCTGTATTGCAGGGTCATGGAGGTCTCATTGGTCTGATTGGTCCTCCTGGTGAAATAGGAGAGAAAGGAGACCGTGGACTTCCTGGTAACCAGGGGATACTGGGACCTAAAGGAGATGAGGTCAGCACAACCACAATCAATTTATAGTCGAAGTTACTGTGTGAAATATGTTTTTTCTCTCATACACACACTCTCCTTTCAGGGTGCAGTTGGTCCTTTTGGCCCCAACGGACCACCTGGTCTTCCTGGACTGTCTGTAAGTCACACAAACTCTCCAACACAATGTAAAGTGTCTGTTTTGTGTTTAACTTTTCTGTGTACCTGTCCTACAGGGGTCTATAGGACAAAAAGGGTCTAAAGGCAATCAGGTGACCGACAGATACACAATTACATATTTATGCACGCAAATATAATACACACAAAGTCCAATGAAACGTGTTTTTTCAGGGCCCCACTGGACAACGAGGAGATCCTGGACCCATTGGTTCTCCTGGTCCTCCAGTGAGTTAAACACACCACATGAACACACCTTTTCAGGTAGAGTCCTTTTGCATGTTTGGGTAACATTATATATGTTAAAGATGGTTTCATTTAGAAGGTCTGTGTCAAATACATCTGACCAGGAGAAGATTGCAGGGCAAATCAATGTGTGGGGTAAAGACCTTCTACATGTGTCTGTTTGTAGGGTCTTCCTGCAGGAGATTATGATCATTATGCCAGAGGCAGGAAGCGACGACATGACTTTCAGATGGAGGAAGAGAATGGAGGAGTGATCGATGGACAGAAGGAAGAGGAGGAGCATAAGGATGGGATGCAGAGTGATGGAACGGGTGAAGAGGAAAAGGATATGGAGGATGTTTTTGGGTCTCTGGTCACCATGAGGACGGAGGTGGAGGGTCTGCGCATTCCAAAGGGAACCTACCACAGTCCAGCTCGAACCTGCAAGGAGCTCTGGATGTGCCACACTGACTTACCTGATGGTGTGTGTGTGTGTGTGTGTGTGTTTTAAAATGGCAGATGATGCGATTAATCAGTGTTAAAAAAAGCATAGTCTGATATTTCAATCATCCACTTGTATTCACAATAATCCATCTGACCACAGCCAGCCTGCTAGCAAACAGCTCTTGCTATGTAATATCAGGTGCACGAGAGAGTTTGCATGAACGTGTCATTTATCATATTAGCTAGCTAACAGATTAGTAACCCCCTTATTAAGTGCCTTGGTTTCCATTATTTTCAGGGGTGTACTGGATCGACCCAAATCAGGGCTGCCACAGAGATGCCTTCAAAGTGTTCTGTAATTTCACAGCAGAGGGAGAGACATGTCTGCAACCCCACAGCAAGCACCAGGCGGTGAGATGTTCGGAGATAAGTTTACCATCTGCTATCATCAATACTGTTATACTGATTCCATAAGATCTGTTGGTAATTATTCACAGGTAAAGCTCTCTGCATGGAACAAGGAGAAACCTGGAACCTGGTACAGCAAGTTCAGAAAAGGATCACAGGTTTGTGTGTGTGTGTGTGTGTGTGTGTGTGTGTGTGTGTGTGTGTGTGTGTGTGTGTGTGTGTGTATGTGTGTGTGTGTGTGTGTGTGTGTGTGTGTGTGTGAAATTGTGTGTAGGATCAAGTACTACCAAGCACTTGCTCACTTCTTGTCTACCCCGGTGCAGTTCCAGTACGTGGATGAGGATGGAAACACGGTGCACGTGGTACAAATGGGGTTTCTGAAGCTGTTGAGTGCGACTGCACATCAGACCTTCACCTACCAGTGTCAGAACTCTGCTGCTTGGCTCGAACGTTCCACACTCTCCTACAAACAAGCTCTACGCTTTAGAGCCAGCAACGGAGACGAGCTCACACATCAACACACACACTACATCCACGCTAACTATGACGGCTGCCAGGTCAGATCACACACACACACACACACACACACACACACACACACACACACACACACAGATTTACATTATTTCAAACCCAATTCCAAAAAGGTTGGGTCACTGTGTAAAATGTAAATCAAAATAGAATGTAATGATTTGAAAATCTCATAAACCCATATTTTATTCTCAATAAAACATAAAAATACATATTGAATGTGTAAACTGAGGAAATGTACCGGTTTGAGGGAAAAAATCAGGTCTGTTTGAATTTGATGCTGCAACACGTCAAAAAAATTGGGACGAGGTAACAAAAGTCTTGAGAAAGTAAATGTTATTAAAATTAAACAGTTTGAGAAACATTTAGTAACTAATGAGGTTGGTTGACAGCAGGTCAGTGAGATGACTGGAGTATAAACAGTGTATCTTAGAGAGGCTTCAGAAGTAAAGACGGGCGGAGCTTCACCAATCTGTGAAAGACTGTGGATCGAATAATGTTCCTCAACATCAAATTGGGGAGAGAGAGAGAGAGAGAGAGAGAGAGAGAGAGAGGAGGGAGGGAGGAGGGAGGAGGGAGAGGAGAGAGAGAGGGAGGGAGAGGAGAGAGAGAGAGAGAGAGAGAGGGAGAGGGGGAGAGAGAGAGAAGAGGGTGACAGGAAGAGAAGGATATGGATTATTAAGTCTCCTTATTGGTGTATGAAAGTTAATGTCACTGTGCAGTTTGGACTCTGGTGAGGTTTATAAGAGAAACATCTGCACATTTGAGGTACCAACAAATAGCCTGCACCTTTTGATCTAAGTAACCATTTACATTATCCTCTCTGGGCCAAAAATCATTTAAAATGTACTGAGGCAAAGTGTAAAACTGTTCTGTGGTCAGACGATTTAAAATGTTTCTTTCTTTTTGGTAACCATTGACACCCTGTTCTCCGGACTAAAGAGGAGAGGGACCATCTAGCTTGTAATCAGCTCTCAGTTTAAAAGCATTCATGCCTGTGGAAAAACTCAATCAATGGTGAACGCTATATACATGTTTTAGAGCAACAAATACAACATACTGCATCTATTACAACATCATGACCTAGGGTGCTGAACTGATCTGCAGAACTCTGACCTGATGAAACACCCAGAACTTTTGAGCAGCTACAATCCTGTATCAGACACATATGGGACAACATTCTTCCCCAAACCTCAGCAACTGCTCTTCTCAGTTCCCAGTGTATACAGACAGAAGACGTGATGCTACACAGTGGGAAACACGGCCCTGT
>NC_060907.1:920196-962696 GCF_014805685.1 Silurus meridionalis
TGATGAGACAGCCTACATACAGGAGATTAAAAACCTGGAGAGATGGTGGCAGAAAAACTCTTCTCCTGAACATCAGCAAGTCTAAGGAGTTGATAGCAGACTTCAACATGAAGCAGGAGCGGTCATACCAACCGCTACACATGAACCAGACATATTATTGGTGAGGACAACTTACTTTAGTCCTAAGCTCTGTGTTAAGTAGCTTGTTTTGTTTTGTTTTAATCCAGCCATTAGTGTTGCACAAACTAGGTCACACTTAGTGCCAGTCTCAAGTCCGGATAAATGTGGAGGACCAGATAAACAACCACCACAGGTGTCGTTAACCAACAGGGTACCGGTGTAAATTGGGCTACTGTTGGCTGAAGGAGGAGAAGGAGAGGAGGAAGATGTCTACAGAGACAGCAGGGAAAGGAGAAGTGGAGGAGAGTGGAGGTTCAGGTTGGTACTTTAAATGTTGGTACTATGACTGGTAAAGGGAGAGAGAGCTGATATGATGGAGAGGAGAAAGGTAGATATGTTGTGTGTTCAGGAGACCAAGTGGAAAGGGAGTAAGAGCAGGAACATTGGAGGTGTTTAAACTGTTCTATCATGGTGTGGATGGAAAGAGAAATGGTGTAGGGGTGATTCTGAAGGAAGAGTACAGTAAGAGTGTAGTGGAGGTGAAGAGGGTTTCTGATAGGGTGATGATCGTGAAGGTGGAAGTTGAAGGGGTGATGATAAATGTCATCACTGCTTATGCTCCACAAGTCGGCTGTGAGATGGAAGAGAAGGAAAGATTCTGGAGTGAATTAGATGAAGTGGTAGAAGGTGAACCTAGGAATGAAAGATTGGTGATTGGGGCAGACTTTAATGGGCATGTAGGTGAAGGAACAGAGGTGATGAGGAGGTGATGGTAGGTATGGTTTTAAGGAGAGGAATGTGGAAGGGCAGATGGTGGTAGATTTTGCTAAAAGGATGGAAATGGCAGTGGTGAACACGTATTTTAAGAAGAAGGAGGATCACAGGGTGACGTATAAGAGTGGAGGAAGGTGCACACAGGTGGACTATGTTCTATGCAGGAGATGCAACCTGAAGGAGATTGGAGACTGTAAGGTGTTGGCAGGGGACAGTGTAGCTAGACAGCATTGGATGGTGGTCTGTAGGATGGTTTTGGAGGTGAAGAAGAAGAGGAGGAGAGTAAGGACTGAAAGAAGAATAAGATGGTGGAAGCTGAAGGATGAAGACTGTAGTGTGAGGTTCAGGGAAGAGGTCAGACAGGAGCTCGGTGGTGGTGAAGAGGTGCTGGATGATTGTGAAACTACTGCAGGAGTGATAAAGGAAACAGTTAGAAAGGTTCTTGGTGTAACATCTGGAAATAGAAAGGAAGACAAAGAGACGTGGTGGTGGAATGAGGAAGTGCAGGAGAGCATAAGGAGAAAGAGGTTGGAGAAACAGAATTGAGAAGTGATGAGAAAAGTAGGCAGGAGAACAAGGAGATCCAGCAGCAGGTGAGGAGGGATGTGGTGAAAGCCAAGGTGAAGGCATATAAGGAGCTGTAGGAGAAGTTGGACACTAATGAAGGATAAAAGGATTTGTAGCGATTGTCCAGGCAGAGGAACCGAGCTGGGAAAGATGTGCTGCAAGTTAGAGCAATAAAGGATGGAGATGGAAATGTGTTGACTAGTGAGGAGAGTGTGTTGAGAAGGTGGAGGAGTATTTTGAGCAGCTGATGGACAAGGAAAATGGGAGAGAGAGAGAGAGAGAGAGAGAGAGAGAGAGAGAGAGAGAGAAGGTTGAAGCAGGAAGTGGATAGGATTAGTAAGGAGGAAGTGAGAGCAGTGATTAAGAGGATGAAGAGTGGAAAGTCAGTTGGACCAGATGACATACCGGTAGAATTAAATGCAATTCAATTCATGTTTATTTGTATTGAGCTTTTAATAATGAACATTGTCTCAGAGCAGCTTTACACAGATAATGTGGAGATAAACATAAAGATGTTCTTTATAAGTGTAAGTTTGTCTCTGATGAACAAGTCGGTGGAGACTGTGGTGAAGGAAAAACTCCCTGAGATGCAGAAGGAAGAAACCTTGAATGGAACCAGACTCAAGAGGGAACCTCCTCCTCATCTTGGTTCCACCGAATGTCCATTTATTACAGATAAACGATGTTGAGGTGCAGTGATGGAGATCAGAACAAACTGTAGTCCTGAGTCAGTGTAGCAGAGTGTAGATATTAACTACAGTCCAAATCCTCAAAGCTCCTGATCTTACTCCAGAATTTTATGATCTCCAGGGCATTGATGAGAAACATCCCCAGCTCCAATCAAAGAGAACACCATCCAGAGGAAGACCAGGACGAAGTTAGCACATCCAAGGAGGGGAAAGGAACAGTGGTCACTGGAACTTTAGAAGCATGTTTAACTCGACCAAGAAAAAGAGAGAGAGAGAGAGAGAAAGAGAGAGAGAAGAGGGTAAAAGAGAGAATAGAGAGAGAAGAGGGGTGACAGGAAGAGAAGAATATGGATATTATGTGTCCTTGTTGTATGAAAGTTAAGGACACTGTGGACTTGTGGACTCCACCAAGACTCGCTCTGGCAGCAGAACTAAAAGGGTTAACCAGAAGTTAATAGAGACATGAGGCTCTCTCAGATAAGAGACGACCCACCACACCACTGTCAACATACCTGAATAAACATGTGAGAGTGAGGAGACGACAGCATACAGAAGAAGAAGCATGAAGAGGTTTGGGAGAGGTGAAGTGGAGTTTTTAACCAGATTGTTCCACAAGATTTTGGAAGGTGAGAGGATGTCTGAGGAATGGAGAAGGAGTCTCATTGTGTGTTCGAGTGCAGGTGGAGAGAAGCCTGGAGAGGTGGAGGTACACACTGGAGAGAAGGGGAATGAAAGTCAGTAGGAATAAGACAAAGTACATGTGTGTAAATGAGAGGGAGGGCAGTGGAGGGATGCGGTTGCAGGGAGAAGAGGTGGAGAAGGTGGAGGAGTTCAGGTACCTGGGGTCAACAGTGCAGAGTAATGGAGAGTGTGTTAGAGAAGTGAAGAAAAGAGTGCAGGCAGGGTGGATTGGGTGGAGAAGAGTGATAGCAGGAGTGATTTGTGATAGAAGAGTATCTGTGACAGTGAAAGGGAAAGTTTATAGGACTGTGGTGAGACCTGAGATGTTGTATGGATTAGAGACAGTGGCATTGAGTAAAAGACAGGAGGTGGAGCTGGAGGTAGCAGAGCTGAAGATGTTGAGATGTTCAATAGGAGTTACTATATATATATATATATATATATATATATATATATATATATATATATACTTTGTACTCCATCACATATATATGTTGAAATGACAATAAAAGCTTCTTGACTTGACTTAACTTGATCAACACCCTGGTGAAGAAGCCCGGCAGCGTCTGTACCATCTGAGACGCTTAAGGGACTTTAAACTACCCCCTCAGGTGCTTAAGATTTTCTACACCTGCACTATTGAGATCGTTCTGACGGGTAGCATCACTTCCTCGTTCGAGAACAGCACCATGCAGGACAGACGAGCCCTCCAGAGGGTGGTGCGTTCAGCTGAACAAACCATCCACACTGAGCTCCCTGACCTGCAGGACATCTACAGCACACGATACCGGACCAGAGCCTGGAAGATTGTGAAGGACCTCAGCTTTCCAACAATGGACTCTTTACTCTGTTGCGGTCAGGGAAACGCTTCTGCTCCCTGAAAGTGAACACAGAGAGAATGGGGAGGAGCTTCTTCCCTCAGGCCATTCGGAGTCTAAACAAGGAAAACACCCAGGAACTACCTGGACTTCTCACTCTGTCTCACTTTTCCCTCACTGCACAATTATTTTTGCACTATTGTATATGTCACTTTAACTCGGACCTGAACACCACATTTAAAAAATTTTATATGTATCTTTTTTTTCTACTGTGTATATATATTATAATATTATTCTTAACCTTATTTTTATACTTTTTGTTTTACTATTAATCTACTTGTACTTTATAATTATTTTATTTATTTAAATTTCTTTTATCCTCATATTTCTATTTTTCATGATTACATGTTGGACAGTTGTATAAAAGCATTTCACTACATGTTGTACTCTGTATGAAAGTGTTTGTGACAAATAAAATTTGAATTTGAATAAATAAATATTTTCTGCATCTCATCAGTAGTTCTTGGTTGCTGTATCCTCGCAAGTATGTGCAAGTCAGTGGTTCTCAAAGTGTGCTGCACTGCCCTCTAGTGGAGAATAAAGACATGACAGGTTAAACGCAATGAATGGCAGGATGTATATAGTTTTTTGTTTTTTTCATTCATCTTTATTAAATACAAATTAGATACAAAACCCAACTACACTTTTATTTTCTCTATTTTGAACTTGGTGCTATTTGATGTTATAGATTTAGAACTTGATATTTCAATAAATTAGAAATTATTAAACTTTAAGTTAAATTACCATTTTTCGGGTTGATGGAGGTCAGGTGGGGCTTTAAAACCCACCCCTCTGAAGTGGGGAATGGCAGAAAAAAGTTAGAGAAGCACTGGTGTGTCGACGTGTTTTGATTTTGGCCACTGAAATTTCAACATTTCAGGAACAAAATGAGAGAGACTCGAATATCTGAGTCAGTAGAATAATCTGATCTTCTCGTCAGGCTGTGGTGAAAGTGTGGTCTCTCTCTCTCTCTCTCTCTCTCTCTCTCTCTCTCTCAGGTACAGGTCACGTGGTGTATAACGGCTCTCTCTACTATAATAAACACCAGAGTAACGTTATTGTGCGCTATCACCTGCACTCTCGCAGCGTTCTAACACAGCACACGCTCTCCCAGGCCGCCTACAACAACACCTTCCCCTACTCCTGGGGCGGATCCTCAGACATCGACCTCATGGCGGATGAAAGTGGTCTCTGGGCGGTCTATACCACTCTGACGCACGGGGGGAACTTGGTCCTAGGCCGTCTGGACCCTGTCACTCTGGAGCTGCTCCAGTCCTGGGACACGGGTTTCCCGAAACGCAGTGCTGGAGAAGCTTTCATCGTCTGCGGCTCGCTCTACGTCACCGACTCGCACCTAAACGGAGCCAAGATCCACTTCATCTACCACACTGAGAGCCACATGTATGAGTACACACACATCCCATTCCACAACCAGTACTCACACATCTCCATGATGGACTACAACCCCAGGGAGAAGGCACTGTACGCCTGGAACAACGGACACCAGGTCATCTACAACATCACTCTCCTGCAGGAGGTCAAGACCTTCTCAGATGTGTAGGCTCTAAACAACATTTCAGAACCGGCCAACCTTCATTCTCCATTAACACCTAGAAGAAACGTTCCAAACACTAAACATCAAACATCTGTCATTGCCTTCACCCCCAACATGTCTGTCTGTTACAGCTACTGAAGTGATGGTGGAGGAAGAGATGAATGGAGGAGTAGAAGTAAAATGAATGGATGGAAAAGGTAAGAAGGAAGGAAGGATGGAAGCAAGGATTGGAGGACAGATAGTGAAAGGGATGACTAGAAAGATGGATTGGAGGAAGGATAAAAAGAATGGCAAAGAGAAGTGGAGAGATGACGAGAGCCAGAAGTACAAATGGAACCAAGAAGTGAACTTCAGGATATTTTGATGTCATTACTGTGTGTGTGTGTGTGTGTGTGTGTGTGTGTGTGTGTGTGTGTGTGTGAATGATTTACTGTCTGCATGCCCATGATGTTCTGTACATGTGGAATGAATATTAAAGTGTGAAACATGCTTTAGTGAGTTGTATTTGTCGAACACATCAACAAATAAACTAACAACCAATCAACCAAACAAACAAACAAACAACCATCTAGCTAGCTAGCTCAGAGTTAAATACACCACTCTGGCAACCCCACCTGCCCCGCCCCTTGTGCCGCGGTGCATGCTGGAATGTGCAGTACAGGGCGGAACTCTCTCATTTCCTCTTTATCCACCAGGAAGAAAAGTTTTTGCTGAGACACAAGAGAGAAAGAAAGTAGCAGAGAAAGAGAAAGAGAAAAGAGAGAGAAAGAGAAAGAGAGGAAATCAAACTCTATCTAACACAGTAAGTACAACGGACACACACACACACACACACACACACACACACACATACATACATACATACATACATACATACACATATACACACACATTACCGGGAATGAGAGACTGTCTAGGTGTTTCAGGTGTGTCTTCAGGCACACACACACACACACACACACACACACACACACACACACACACACACAGTATTGCTGTGAGTGTCTGTTAAAAGGCGCCTCTTTAACACATTCAATATTCGCTTGTAATTTATAGTAGTGCTCAACTTCTGTGTGTGTGTGTGTGTGTGTGTGTGTGTGTGTGTGTGTGTGTGTGTGTGTAAAAGAGAGAGACACTGGAGACACTGTATTTTGTAATAAACGTATGTATTGATTAAGTGACACAGGGTGAGATCACACACCTGCATGACGTCACCTGTATTTCATTCATAAGGCACGTCAAAAACATATTTTGTTTCTTTTCAGAGAAGACACTGTTACACTGTTACACTGATACACTGTTACACTGATACACTGATACACTGTTTTACTGATACACTGTTTTACTGTTACACTGATACACTGACACATCGGTACACTGTTACACTGATACACTGTTTTACTGTTACACTGATACAATGTTACAATGATACACTGTTACAATGATACACTGTTACACCGATACACTGTTACACCGATGCACTGATTCACTGTTTCACTGATACACTGTTACACTGATTTACTGATACACTGTTTCACTGATACACTGATTTACTGCTACACTGTTACACTGATACACTGTTTCACTGATACACTGATTGATTTACTGATACACTGTTTCACTGATACATTGTTTCACTGTTACAATGATACACTGTTTCACTGTTACAATGATACACTTTTACACTCATACCCTGTTGCCCTGATACACATATACACCGTTATCAGTGGTGTAACACCGACACACTGTTTCAAAGATACACTGTTACACAGACACACTGTTACACTGATACACCAATACACTATTACACTGTTTCACTGATACACTGATACACCAATACACTATTACACTGTTTCACTGATGCACTGTTACACTGATACACTGATACACCAATACACTATTACACTGTTTCACTGATACACTGTTACACTGATACACCAATACACTATTACACTGTTTCACTGATACACTGTTACACTGATACACTGATACACCGATACACTATTACACTGTTCCGCTGATACACTGTTACACTGATACACTAATTTACTGCTACACTGTTTCACTGATGCACTGGTTCACTGTTTCACTGATACACTGATTTACTGCTACACTGTTACACTGATACACTGATACACTGATTGATTTACTGATACACTGTTTCACTGATACACTGTTTCACTGATACACTGTTTCACTGTTACAATAATACACTTTTACACTCATACCCTGTTGCCCTGATACACATATACACCGTTATCAGTGTATCAGTGTAACACCGACACACTGTTTCAAAGATACACTGTTACACTGATACACCAATACACTATTACACTGTTTCACTGATACACTGTTACACCAATACACTATTACACTGTTTCACTGATATACTGTTACACTGATTTACTGATACACTGTTTCACTGATGCACTGATTCACTGTTTCACTGATACACTGTTACACTGGTTTACTGATACACTGTTTCACTGATACACTGATTTACTGCTACACTGTTACACTGATACACTGATTGACTGTTTCACTGATACGCTGATTGATTTACTGCTACACTGTTACACTGTAACACTGTTTCACTGATACACTGATTTACTGCTACACTGTTACACTGATACACTGATTGACTGTTTCACTGATACGCTGATTGATTTACTGATACACTGTTTGACTAATGCACTGTTTCACTGATTTACTGTTACACTGTTTTACTGTTACAATGATACACTGTTTCACTGTTACAGTGATACACTTTTACACTCATACCCTGTTGCCCTGATACACATATACACCGTTATTAGTCAGTGTAACACTGACACACTTTTTCAAATATACACTGTTATACTGATACACCAATACACTATTACACTGTTTCACTGATACACTGTTACACTAATACACTGTTACACTGATACACCAATACACTATTACACTGTTCCGCTGATACTCTATTACACTGGTACACCAATGCACTATTACACTGTTACATTGATACACCAATACACTATTACACTGTTACACTGATACACTGTTACACTGATACACCAATACACTGATACACCAATACACTATTACACTGTTTCACTGATACACTGTTACACTAATACACTATTACACTGTTTCACTGATACACTGATACACTAATACACTATTACACTGTTTCACTGATACACTGATACCCAATACACTATTACACTGTTCCACTGATACACTGATACACTGTTACACTGATACACCAATACATTATTACACTGATACACTGATACACTATTACACTGTTTCACTGATACACTGTTACACTGATACCCAATACACTATTACACTGTTACACTGATACACTGTTACACTGATACACTGTTACACTGATACACCAATACAATATTACACTGATACACTGTTACACTGAAACACTATTACACTGTTTCACTGATACACTGTTACACTGATACCCAATACACTATTACACTGTTCCACTGATACACTGATACACTGTTTCACTGATACACTGTTCCACTGATACACTGTTACACTATTACACTGTTCCACTGATACACTGTTACACTGATACACTGTTACACTGATACACCAATACATTATTACACTGATACACTGTTACACTGATACACCAATACACTATTGCACTGTCTTACTGATAAACTATTACAGTGATACTTCCTGTCTATCTGTTTGTCTTTCTGTTTGATAGATGTCTGCTCCAAGCGTACCCAGCAGGCCGATCTCCGCAATATGCTGGGCTTCCAACACCTCCACATGTCCCGCCTCCTTTACAATGGTAACCATAGCAACAGTAATTTGTTTTCGAATCGTAGTGCAGCTGTAGCATAGACTTAACATAAATGATAATAACTGTGACAAATATTAATATATGTGTGTGTGTGTGTGTGTGTGTGTGTGTGTGTGTGTGTGTGTGTAGATTTCTTCGACTGAAGATGGAGCGGCTGCCAACTTCACTAGAGGCTTCGGTCTGAAAGCTGGATACTTTCTTTGCTACAGCAAGGTGTTTTTGCAGAAATACACACACACACACACACACACACACACACACACACACACACACACACATATATTAATATTGGTATTGGTTTCCCATTGTCCAAGCTCCACCCACAGTACTTGCTCGGCTTCCTGTGGAAACGCATCAATAAGCACAGCAAATAGAATTCTGAATATGAAATTTGATCCATGTGTTTTCACTCATACAAACAAAAAAACAAACAAACAAATATGTAATAAATGTTCTAAACATGAAATTGAGGTTTGTAAGACTTAGTGTCTACATCTGCTGTTCTATGATCAGTTCCATTTGTGTCAGAGAAGTATGTGAGGGTGGTGCAGGACATGTACGAGGACAGTGTGACAGCAGTGAAGTGTGCAGTAGGAACGACAGACTGGTTTAAGGTGAAGGTTGGACTGCATCAAGGATCGGCTCTGAGCCCTTTCCTGTTTGCAGTGGTGATGGACAGGTTGATGGACGAAGTCAGACAGGAGTCTCTGTGGACTTTGATGTTTGTGGATGATATTGTGATTAGTGGTGAGAGTAGTGAGCAGGTGGAGAAGATCCTGGAGAGGTGGAGGTACACACTGGAGAGAAGGGGAATGAAAGTCAGTAGGAGTAAGACAGAGTACATGTGTGTGAATGGGAGGGAGGGCAGTGGAGGGGTGCAGTTGCAGGGAGAAGAGGTGGAGAAGGTGGAGGAGTTCAGGTACCTGGGGTCAACAGTGTAAAGTAATGTGGAGACAAAATGAGCAGAGGAGGGACATGGGGTATATCAGTAGGAAGAAGGAAAAGATGAAGACCAAGGAGAAGGTTTTTGGATGTGGTGAGGGAAGACATGTAGTTGGTTGGTTTGAAAGAGGCAGATGTAGAAGACAGGGGGTATGCAGACTGATGATCCGCTGTGGCGACCCCTGGTGGGAGCAGATGAAAGAAGAAAAAGAAGTTATTTGTTTCTTATAAGTTTGTCCTTAATGAGTGATCTAGTGGTGACAGTGGTGAAGGAAAAACTCCCTGAGATGGCATAAGGAAGAAACCTGAGAGGATCCAGACTCAAAAGGCAACCTTCTCCTCATCTTCAACACTGAACGCCATCACAGTTCCATCAGTGTTGAGGTTATAAACTGTTCAGTAAACGACACTTATATACAGAACTTTTCATCCAAACTGTGGTCCTGAGCACATTGGAGCAGACTGGTGATATTAATTACAGTCCAAATTCATCCTCACAGTTCTTCAGTTACTCAGTAACTTCATGTATCTTTGATGTGGAACATCTTCACACAGAGTATCTCTAATTGAAGAGAACTCGATCCAGAGGTAGGACGTCAAGATTAATCTTGTTTACCTCAACAGACAAAAAAGAGAGAGAGAGAAAAACATAGAGAGATAGAGAGAGAGACATAGAGAGAGAGAGAGAGAGAGAGAGAGAGAGAGAGAGATGATTAAGTATTAAAAGTACTGCACGAATAGATGTTGTATGGTATGTGTATGAAGGCATTCTGTAGGTTCCTGAACAGGTTCCTGTTTGGATCAGAGTGTCCAGGCGATGTGTAAACCCAGGGTGGTGTGTATGCCATGTTCTCCAGTCGTGTAGGATGTTCAGAATGTGTACAGGACCTCATTGAGAATAAAAGTGCATTGTGTTTCACTCACTTTGAGTTTGGACCATGTGGAGACAATAAACAATGCTGGTTCTGTGTCCTCACACACACACACATATCACTGACTCTGTGTTTGTGTGTGTGTGTGTGTGTGTGTGTGTGTGTGTGTGTGTGTGTGTAGGACCTGTCAGGTGGGACAGTGGTGTCTGATGTTCAGGTGATTTCTGAGAAGGATGCGATTCCTCCTGGTTTCTGCTTCATCCCTGAGTTTATAGAGTCCAGTAAGATTTCAGACACATACACACACACACACACACACACACACACACACTTACTGCAAGCAACTCATATTAACAGTTGTGTGTGTGTGTGTGTGTGTGTGTGTGTGTGTGTGTGTATTAGAATCCTCTGTGTGGAAGAAGAAGAGAGTGTGTGTGCGTATCGTACCTTTACACAGTGTAACATCTGCCATCCTGGACATCCGACTCACAGCCAAGAGCAAGATGATGCTTCCACAGTACACCTGCCTGGGGTGAGAAGTGTGTGTGTGTGTGTGTGTGTGTGTGTGTGTGTGTGTGTGTGTGTGTGTGTGTGTGTGAAGGCTCGCTGTATGATGATCCTTGGATAGTTTCAATGCCGTGCAAGCTCATAGTGGAAGCCCATGGTTCCAGGATCAGTGTTCTACAACCTTCTGAGGAACTGAAACATCTCGTAAAGGAAAGTTCCTGCACACATCCTGGTGGAGCTTCTGTTCTGCTTTCTGAATGATTTGATGATCTGTAATAATCTGTATGAATGGAGTGATGTTCTCCCATCAGGTGGTTGGAGGTTTCAGAACTTTCTGTCTGGTGACTCGCACACGGGGCGTAAATACTTAATATAGGACGTATGGTGTGTGTGTGTGTGTGTGTGTGTGTGTGTGTGTGTGTGTGTGTGTTTTACAGGGACATTCTAGGCTACGTGCTGTGGTGTCTGAAAGGCCCGTTTACATCTCCTGTTCCTCAGGCGAAGCCTCGTAGTCTGAGCATCGACATGCGGCAGCTCTCTCTGGAGGCAGCCACGCCTCTTCCTCTCAGACCCAAGTACAAATAACTTCACGCTCCTATATACGCTTTTTACGATAATTCAGCTTGACATTGATCGCCTCCGTAGATAGTCACACATCTGTGTTGCCATGGTTACAACAAATATGTGGGTGTGGCATTGTTTATTTATTTCCTCTTTCCACAGCAACCAGTCATCTCAATCCCAGCCTAAGATCAGTCGTCGCCGCAGCAACCTGGACCATATGAACCACACGCCTGAGGTGGTGAACGATGGCAGCAGCAGCCATGGAATTACAGGTAACACAATTAAAGTTTGTGGACACCTGACCAGCAGGCTATGTGCTACTTTCCATTCCCTGTTATAATGAGCTCATCCTGGATGATGTTCCACTAGATTTTGTAGAGATTCATTCAGCTACAAGTGTGTTAGTAAAGTCAGATACTGATGTGCGTGAGAAGATGTGAAGGTCTGGGGTGTAGTCAGCGTTCACATTCATCATGTTCAATAGGGTTGGAGCTCTTTAGCAGCTCAATATCTTCCACATCTTCTAACATCCCCATAGAAAACAGATCTTCTTGGAGATGGCTTTTTGCAATGTCATGCTGGAACAGGATTGGGTCTCCTAGATAAAGTGAAGAGGAAATTTCATGCTACTGTATTCAAAGACACTCTACACAATTGTGTGTCTCCAACCTTGGGTGGAAATGTCAGATGTCCCAATACCTTTGGTCAAATAATTAAACTATGAAAGGTTACAGAACTGAACCCTGAGGGGCACCGTGTTGGTGTACTTTATTAACTTTATTTATTAAAAAAACATTTTCCATGTTTCAGCGATGGATGGAGTTCCTTTTGCTCTTCATCCCAGATTTGAAAGTCGAGCTATAGAGAAGGTAAACACCAACAATTACTATCACTATTACCATCATCTTTATCATCATCATCATCATCATCATTACATTAATTATATTCATCATTACATCATCATTACCGTCAACATTATCATTACCATCAACATCATCACTATCATCATCACTATCATCACTATCATCATCATCATCATCATCATTACCATCATCTTTATCATCATTACAATCATTATATTCATCATTACCATCACCATCATTATTACATCATCATTACCATCATCATCATCACTATCATCATCACTATCATAATCACTATCATCATCATCATCATTATCACCATCATCACCATCATCATCTTCATTACCATCATCATTTTCATCACCATCTTCATCATCTTTCTCCCTCTTAGGTGTCTGTTACTGATCTGGAGAATATTCGTATTAAGTCACTTCAGGACATAGAGAACGAGGTGAGATCTTCAGTCAGATATTCAACATATTTGCTGATTTAAATAATTTAGGCACGTTATTTGCATATTGGAACCTGATTGGCTCCTGTAGTTTGTAGGATTCAGATATCACTTGCCTATAAAGTGGTTTTCTCTCTACAGTATAACTACACATTCACCATAGAAGAAAAGGCAGCGACGAGACTCCGCCCCTAGATGGCATAGTTGGTGTAAACTCCGCCCATCGATTATACTTGACTCTATTTTTTTCTTCATTACAACCAAACAAACTTTCAACCAAAACTCCCAGTGTTGCTAATGACCAGCAAAGTCTGTTAGCATGTGTTTGGTGTTTATACTAATTAGATCCCATATATGCTAATTGGTTTTAATGAACTCATTAATTGATTTAAATGGAAACTCTAATTAACAAGCTTTTATTGTGTAAAATTACGTATATTTTGGAATTTCCAAAGAGGAAAACTACTAGATGCTGTTGAAGCTAACACTAAGGTTGTAGGGTATTTATGGGTTTTTCAGGGAGTTCTCAGGATCTGTCCTTTCAGCCATCTTTCTTTTATAAGGGTCCAGTATTGTTGCCAGATTGGAAATTTTTCATCTTATCAGTTTTATTGTAAACATCTGGAAATGGGTTTCATTGGGAGAAACAGACGGGCTTCTTTGTATGATAAACTTTTAGTACTGGCCGTCATTATGGAAATATTTAATCTAATTTAAAGGCATTTTATGAGAGCAAAGCAACTCACCAGCTGCCAGCCAATCAGAAGCGAGTGTCATCAGTGTGGCTCACATGGAGGCTCGATCATGAATATTCATACACAGTGAGAAAGCTGAGACGTAAACACTAATAAATAAGATTAGATCATCCATGTCTTTTTCCCACGGAAGAGCAGGGTCGTCCAGGACGTTTTGAAAAGGCTGAATGTTTTCACACATCTTATTATCTATTTAAAGCTCTGATCAGCTGATTGCCCATTTAAAATGGGGTGTGGCTTCTGTTTATTGTAAACCAGCACCTTTAAGGGGTAAGATTGCTCGCTCCTGATATATCTCGTAAATTAATACTCTGTTAATGAAAATCACTAAGTTGGCCAATCAGAATCCAGAATTCCACATCCCTGTGTGTGTATTAAAGCAGGGTGAGATGTTGCTACATAATGCACAGTGACACACTTTAATGTCACTGTGTCACTGTTACTTTCTGTTAGTCTTTAGCCTGTTACTGTCTTTAGCCTGATGATGTGATAAAAAGGCTTTAATATTTATATATATCCAAAATATTTGCACTGCTGAGTGAAAGTTACCCTACAGTAACCCCTCCATAACCCCTTAGTTACCCCTCCAAAACCCCTCAGTAACCTCTTCATAACCCCTCAGTAATCCCTGAGTAACCCCTCAGTTACCCCTCAGTAATTCCTGAATAACCCCTCAGTGATACCTGAGTAACCCATCAGTTACCCCTGGGTAACCCCTTCATAACCCCTGTTACCTCTCCGTAACCCCTCATTAACCCCTCAGTAATGACTAAGTAACCCCTCAGTTACCCTCATTAACCCCTCAGTAATGCCTGAGTAACCCCTCTCTAACCCCTTAGTTACCCCTCAGTAATGCCTAAGTAACCCCTCTCTAACCCCTCAGTTACCCCTCAGTTACCCCTCAGTAATGCCTGAGTAACCCCTCAGTAACCCCTCTCTAACCCCTCAGTTACCCCTCAGTAATGCCTGAGTAACCCCTCAGTAACCCCTCTATAACCCCTCAGTTACCCCTCAGTAATGCCTGAGTAACCCCTCTCTAACCCCTCAGTAACCCCTCAGTAACCCCTCAGTAATGCCTGAGTAACCCCTCAGTAATGCCTGAGTAACCCCTCAGTAACCCCTCAGTAATGCCTGAGTAACCCCTCAGTAACCCCTCAGTAATGCCTGAGTAACCCCTCAGTAATGCCTGCGTAACCCCTCAGTTACCCCTCAGTAATGCCTGAGTAACCCCTCAGTAACCCCTCTCTAACCCCTCAGTTACCCCTCAGTAACCCCTCAGTAATGCCTGAGTAACCCCTCAGTAACCCCTCAGTAATGCCTGAGTAACCCCTCAGTAATGCCTGAGTAACCCCTCAGTAACCCCTCAGTAATGCCTGAGTAACCCCTCAGTAACCCCTCAGTAATGCCTGAGTAACCCCTCAGTAACCCCTCTCTAACCCCTCAGTAACCCCTCAGTAACCCCTCAGTAACCCCTCAGTAACCCCTCAGTAATGCCTGAGTAACCCCTCCTTAACCCCTCTGCTGCATGGAGATTAGTTACAGGTTAACTCTGAAACGATGATGAAGGTGAGGACGATGAAGATTACAGGTCCAGTAGATACAGTAGAAGTAAACACAGTGTGTATGAGTGCAGGACTATGATCATTTTAATGACATTATTTTTTAATAAAGAATAAAATCTTAATTCTGTTTAATATGCAATGATTTAAATATATGTGTTTTCTTTTATTTAGAATCCATTCATTTACTGATAGCTGAAGGAACACTGCAGAACATAAACACTGCATTCTTGCCCTTTTTCACTTTTTATTTTAGGACCAAATTTCATGCTGTGTTTTTATGTCCATAATAAATGACTGTTTGGAAGAAAGTGATTCTGAGACTCATTCAATAAATAACAGAATGAATGTGTGACATCAGTATGACATCCAGAGGAGAAATAACTGTAACTCCAATGAATAGATGAATGAATGAGGGCTGGATGGATAATCAGTGGGTGATGCAGGGAGGTAGAGATGTATGGGTGAGACAGAATGATGGATGGATGGAGGATTTGATGGATTATATATATATATATATATGGAAGATCGATGGAGGGATGCACAGATGAATAGATGGGTTGATGGGCAGATAGACTGGTGGATGGATGGATGGATGGATGGATGGATGGATGGATGATAAAGAAAAGTAATGATGGATGGACAGATAGATCGATGAATAAATTTAATGATGGATGGATGGATAAATGATTATGAAAAATGAGGGATTGATGGATAAAAGAATGAATAATGAATAGATGATGAATGGATGGATGAATAGATGATGGACAGGGGGATGTACAGATGGATGATAAATGAATATATGGATGAATGGATGGATGGATAATGAATAGATGATGAATGGATGGATAAATAATGAATGGATTATAGATAAACGGATGTACGGATGGACAGATGATGGATGGATAATGAATAGATGATTGACAGGGGAATGTACGGATGGATGGATGAATAAATGAATAGATGATGTATGAATAATGAATGGATTATAGACAGACTGATGTACGGATGGACAGATAATAGATGGATAATGAATAGATGGATGAATAATTAATGGATTATAGATAGACGGATGTACGGATGGACAGATGATGGATGGATTATGAATAGATGATTGACGGGAATTTACGGATGGATGGATGGATGAATAAATGAATAGATGATGTATGAATAATGAATGGATTATGGACAGATGATGGATGGATGGATGGATGGATGGATGGATGGATGGACAGATCATCAGACATGTCCGCAGTGAGTAAATCATTACAATAAAGATGTAAAAGATGAACATTATTGAACTCTGTAATATAAAACATTTAAATGAGGTCATAAAATAGCAATGGAATTTAAATAGCGCTGTCGCTTCTACCCCAGAAACCCCGCCCCCAGTGACAGATGCCGCGTTCTGATTCACTGACCTCTCTCATTATGTAAATATATAACAGTACTACGATTGAACAGTCGGTTGTCAATCAAAAATGTTATCCAATAGGATTTGTCTCTCTGCGCGCGAGCGCTGCATACCAAACAGCACTGTCCCTCCCTATATAAAGCCCTCTGTGTAGTGGAAGCCGCAGTCCTCATGTCCCCTTTGTAGTGCACTAGATAGTGTTCGAGGACTCGGTTTGAGGTGTAACCGCTCACAGTGGGTCTGATCTGTGTCTCTGCGTGGATTTCTGGGCTTTTAATCTCCTGTTTGTGTGAACATGGACGGGCGCGGATATGGATCCGGATCCGGTAACGGCTTTTACCCGGCTGTAATGCGGGTTTACCTGCTCTTTGTGTGTGTGTGTGTGTGTGTGTGTGTGTGGTGTTGGATAAAGACGGGTTAGCTAGCCTGCTAGCTCTCTGTACGTGCGTGTTTGTTTGTTCTAGCGGCGCCATTTTGCTGTTCAGGTTTCCGCTCGTGTCTCTTTGCAGATGTGTTCGTGTTTATATGTAGTGATTATTGGGAAATACGAGTGCATGTCCGGGTGTAGCAGTGAGACTGCAGGGCCTCGGCCTGCCCGAGGATAACAGAGGACAGCTAGTCAGGAAGCTCCAGCTTTGCTAGATAGCATTAGCATTACCATGACTAGCATCTGATCGCGTAGTTCCCCGAGTGGGACAGAGGTCTGGGTGTCCTACACGGCTTCGGTCGGCGTGTCCTCCCCTGGACACTGTCCCACTCAGCACCAATCAGCCTTACATAGGGAACACTGGTGTGTACACTTCATCTAGTGCACTTACACACGGAGCAGGAATGGAAATGGTTCCCACAGCTCTATAATATACCACTCAGAACCAGAGCCACCCACTCAGAACCAGAGCCGCCCACTCAGAACCACCCACTCAGAACCAGAGCCGCCCACTCAGAACCACCCACTCAGAACCAGAGCCGCCCACTCAGAACCACCCACTCAGAACCAGAGCCGCCCACTCAGAACCACCCACTCAGAACCAGAGCCACCCACTCAGAACCAGAGCCACCCACTCAGAACCAGAGCCACCCACTCAGAACCAGAGCCGCCCACTCAGAACCGCCCACTCAGAACCACCCAATCAGATCCAGAACCGCCCATTCAGAAAATCAGAACCACACACTTAGAACTGCCAACTCAGAAAATCAGAACCGCCCACTCAGAACCAGAACCACCCACTCAGAACCAGAGCCAGTTTTATTACCAAGTGTGTTTACGCACACAAGGAAATTGACCTGACGTCAGGAGCTTCCAGTGCAGGAGAAAAACAGACATGAACAGACGAGTAAACACCAGTAAATACTGCAGAATATCCAGAGGAGAATTCCTGTTTAAATACATGTACACGTTATTTACACGTGTTCCGTTTACTAATGGACCTTTCGGATTCTGTGTGTAAACGTGTCAGTTATGAACAATGTGTGGAATATTTTCATTGTTTACGCAGAGTAGAGCTGTTTTTCCTTTTACCCCTCTTACGTCCCTTTCTCCCCTTTATACCCCTTTATACCTCTCTTACATCCCTTTCTCCCCTTTATACCCCTCTTACATCCCTTTCTCCTCTTTATACCCCTCTTACATCCCTTTCTCCCTTTATACCCCTCTTACATCCTTTCTCCCTTTATACCCCTCTTACATCCTTCTCCTCTTTATACCCCTCTTACATCCTTCTCCCCTTTATACCCCTTTATACCTCTCTTACATCCCTTTCTCCCTTTATACCCCTCACGTCCCTTTCTCCTCTTTATACCCCTCTTACATCCCTTTCTCCTCTTTATACCCCTCTTACATCCCTTTCTCCCCTTTATACCCCTCTTACATCCCTTTCTCCTCTTTATACCCCTCTTACATCCCTTTCTCCTCTTTATACCCCTCTTACGTCCCTTTCTCCTCTTTATACCCCTCTTACATCCCTTTCTCCCTTTATACCCCTCTTACATCCTTCTCCTCTTTATACCCCTCTTACATCCCTTTCTCCTCTTTATACCCCTCTTACATCCCTTTCTCCCTTTATACCCCTCTTACATCCCTTTCTCCCTTTATACCCCTCTTACATCCTTCTCCTCTTTATACCTCTCTTACATCCCTTTCTCCCTTTATACCCCTCTTACATCCCTTTCTCCCTTTATACCCCTCTTACATCCCTTTCTCCCTTTATACCCCTCTTACATCCCTTTCTCCCTTTATACCCCTCTTACATCCCTTTCTCCCTTTATACCCCTCTTACATCCCTTTCTCCTCTTTATACCCCTCTTACATCCTTCTCCCCTTTATACCTCTCTTACATCCCTTTCTCCCTTTATACCCCTCTTACATCCCTTTCTCCCTTTATACCCCTCTTACATCCCTTTCTCCCTTTATACCCCTTTATACCTCTCTTACATCCCTTTCTCCCTTTATACCCCTTTATACCCCTTTATACCTTTCTTACATCCCTTTCTCCCTTTATACCCCTCTTACATCCCTTTCTCCCTTTATACCCCTCTTATCCCTTTCTCCCTTTATACCCCTCTTACATCCCTTTCTCCTTTATACCCCTTTATACCCCTCTTCATCCCTTTCTCCCTTTATACCCCGCTTACATCCCTTTCTCCCTTTATACCCCTCTTACGTCCTTTCTCCCTTTATACCCCTCTTACGTCCCTTTCTCCCTTTATACCCCTCTTACGTCCCTTTCTCCCTTTATACCCCTCTTACGTCCCTTTCTCCCTTTATACCCCTCTTACGTCCCTTTCTCCCTTTATACCCCTCTTACGTCCTTTCTCCCTTTATACCCCTCTTACGTCCCTTTCTCCCTTTATACCCCTCTTACGTCCCTTTCTCCCTTTATACCCCTCTTACGTCCTTTCTCCCTTTATACCCCTCTTACGTCCTTTCTCCCTTTATACCCCTCTTACGTCCCTTTCTCCCTTTATACCCCTCTTCGTCCCTTTCTCCCTTTATACCCCTCTTACGTCCTTTCTCCCTTTATACCCCTCTCACGTCCCTTTCTCCTCTTTATACCCCTCTCACGTCCCTTTATACCCCTTTATACCCCTCTTACGTCCCTTTCTCCTCTTTATACCCCTCTTACGTCCCTTTCTCCTCTTTATACCCCTCTTACGTCCCTTTCTCCCTTTATACCCCTCTTACGTCCTTTCTCCCTTTATACCCTCTCACGTCCCTTTCTCCTCTTTATACCCCTCTCACGTCCCTTTCTCCCTTTATACCCCTCTTACGTCCCTTTCTCCCCTTTATACCCCTCTTACGTCCCTTTCTCCCCTTTATACCCCTCTTACGTCCCTTTCTCCCTTTATACCCCTCTTACGTCCTTTCTCCTCTTATACCCCTCTCACATCCCTTTTTTACCCCTCTGAACTCCTCTGGGTTCTTCCTCCTGGTATAAAGAGGATGTGGATGATGTTCTACCACACAGGGACGTGTACACGGGGTTAAACAGTGGGTGTAGGATGATGGTGTTCTCACTATGTTGGTGTTTGGATCACTGAGAGTCCTGATGGTGTTTATGTTCCTCCTGCTTTTGTGGACAGGTTTCTCCAGCTGGGGCGGAGGAGGATCTTCCAGCAGAGGTGAGGCTTTCAGGATTTCTTTATCTACCAGGGTTCTGTTTACCACTCTGACATGATTAACCTGTTTAACCTTAGTACAGGGAGCAGAACTCTGCAGAACCTGAAGATCATGTCTGTGTTTAACTATCTTTCATGTAAATAAGTTTGAATTTGTGGACAGTGAGTATCACTGTACCCCCTCAGCAGATGTTCTGCTTTCATTGTGGATGAGGGAGAATTCTGTTGAGTAGAAAGATTTCTGGAGGCACAATGTTATTCTACAGTCTTTCATTTCCAGGATCTGGTAACTACGACCTGTATGGTTATAAGGACTCCATGTCTGGTGGATATGGTGGAGGACAGATGAAGAGAGGTCTGTCTGGTTCTCTTCTCTCCTCCTCTGGGGGCAATGCGGACGACGTGATCGCTAAGATCAACCAGAGGCTCAACATGCTAACACAGTTAGAGGGAGGGATGAAAGGAGGGGGACGAAATGACCGGTAGGATGGATTTTCTATTTGTTCTTAAACTGTTTATGAATATTCAAGATCAGAGGCAGATCTTTCTGTAAACTGTGATTGCTCATCGCTAGCTCTTCATTCCTGTAGTTAGCATGACTTTAGTTACCAGGTGACCATCGTGTTGGAGATGAATTTACTGCATTCAGGGTGAAGTGAGGCCCAAAAGTACCTAAGATACCTTCACATTTCGTGTTCCAGTCAGCAGTGCTTTGGTTTTTTCTCGTGTGTAGGGTTCCTGTTTAAACACATCTAAAGAGGCACAAGCTTCATCTCTGGTCCTGCAGTACGGTTTAGACCAGGGGTCCCCAAACCTTTTTCTCTGAGGGCCACATAATGTTTCCTTTCTTTAATGGGGGTCGGTCTGTAACAGGAAATGACTAGCAGTGTTACTGTAGAGATTTTATGATTTTTAAATGTTTATTTTGCCTCCTGATGATGGATTAGTTTTTGTTCTGCACCGTTCATTTAAAGAGAGATCACCTATTAAAGAGCATTATTACTGTCATAATTACACACTTTTTAATTAATCGCTATTAAAATCAATATAACAAATACCGTAATTTCCGGACTATTAAACGCACCCATACTGAATTTTACAAAGATTTTTATTTTGAACATAAATAAGCCGCACCTGTCTATAAGCCGCAGGTGTCTACACTGAAACTAATGAACTTTACACAGTGTCTGTTACACGACTTGTATCTAAACAGTAGCCTACCAAGAAAGTCATTGTTCACTGTCTTCCTCCTTCCTTTCACAACTATTTCTCTCGAGTTTATCTTTTGGCATCGTCGTGTTTAAAAATCACCATCGGTGAATCTTTTCTCCCGATGCCGTGCAGCTCAGAACACAGGTGAAGTGTGTTTTAATGCCCGGTTGTTTTCAGCGTGACGAATGATTCACATTTCCTGTAGACAGTCCGGGTGAGCGGCAGGTCAAACGTCAGAGGAACATCATCCATATTTATGATGTGCTGCGGGACGATTCAGTGGGAGCGCATCTGATTTAATATAAAGAGTTTCATTGGTTCACCTGAACCCGTTCTGCAATTTCATTGGTCTAATGTTATGGGGCTCAGTTTTTTGGCTTGAAGTTTGTGAAACCGGGAAAAACCCCAGAAAAATCCATAAATTAGCCGCTTCGTTGTTTAAGCCGCAGAGTTCAAAGCGTGGGAAAAAGTAGCGGCTTATAGTCCGGAAAATACGGTAACAAGGTTACACTGATAACTAGCATTTTACTGATAGCAAGGTCAGATCGTACCTGCCGATAACCGATTAATCAAACGATAGTTTTAAAATGGATACTGGATAAAAAACACACAACACTCCATGTCAATTATACTGAACTTTATTACAAAAATAAAGTACTGTGGTGGAAACTCTCCAAATCCTAAATAAAAGTTTCAGGAAGAATCAAACAGAACAAAGTTTATTATAAACACACACACAGTGAGTGAGGAAAGAGATACTTCCTCTTCTTTCACTTCGCTTTCATTACTCTTTCACTGCTTCCCTCCCATCCCTGTGCAGCTCATACAGCATAGTCATACAACAAGGTGCCTTTTACTGGAACAGGACGTTTCAGAGCATGTAGCCAATACGAAAACTGTGACCTTGGGGGGATCTTTAGTCTAAATCAAGAGCTGTTCCAAATGTCGGTGTGTGGGGGGTATTAGAGGGTAAGAGAAGCTGATGTAAGTTGCTTTAATAGCACAGGCATCAAAACGGGTTTATAATTTCTCATTATTATACAAAAGTAAATGCACCCCTCACAATTCAGCAACGTTTTAGTATCTTCCCAAGGAATAATAGTATAGAAATGAAACTTTGATATATTTTAGAGTAGTTAATGTGCAGATTGTGTAGCAGTACAGATTGATTGTCTTAATAACTAGGGAGCACCCAAGTGCTAATGGATCCGTGTTCCCAATCTAAGCCCCTAAGTTCTCAATCTAATCTTTATTTCCCTTTATTTAAATGTAAATTTTTTTGCTCTGGAACCCCCAACCCCCAACCCCCATTCTTGTTTCTGGCAAACTGACTCTGTGTTTATCTAAGATTCAGTTTTCTGAAGCTGACCCTCAGGCTAAAGGAATTCTATCACCGGATAATCCAGTGTATTCACACATATTGGCCTTGCATCCCCTGGTGTTGCTCATGCTTTAATGACAAACTCTCCATCACTGAAGCCATTCCTTCACCTGTATACATATAAAAAATCTTTAGTCCAACTATAATTCATGTTTAGTACATGACCCAGACAGTAAATACATAACGCCATTTTTCTAGTTTGCCCCATTATTTTGGAGGTCCTTTGTGATAAACTTAGACATGCCCTCCTCATCCCAAATTGTACAGATCAGGTAGGACTGCAAGGGGCTCACAGCCCCATCATGGACTATCCAAAGTGCTGTCCTATTGGATATTGGTGTGAGGAATGGCTTGGGTGAATGACTACTTGTCATCCAAAGATCAGTGTGGGGTTCTTCAAAATCATTTGAGTTGCAAGTAGTAGAATAATACAGGAGATCAGATGAGTGAATGAATCACAGGGAAAGTGAAAGTATGAAATCCGAGGTGCCAATGCTTCATCTCTACTTGCTCTGCACCTCCTTCTGCAGGTTTGACCAGTATGAGTCTTTCGACTCGCGCTCCTCTGCCCTTGGCCCCCGCGATCTCTACAGATCTGGTAACATTGTATTTGGTGACTCCCGGGGCGACATGATGGCCCAGCGAGGAGGCATGGGCTTTGGGTCGATGGGTGGAGCTGGAGGGGGTGGTGGATTTGGCGGCTCTGCCTCCCTCGGAAACGCCAAAATGAGGCAACCTCGAGATGCTTTCTCAGGCTCCGGCTGGGGTGCGGGACAGAGGTCCCAGCACAGGGGCGGAGGGCCAGGCGGGCGCGGCTTTGGCCGCAGGCAGGATTCCTCTATGATGGGTGGAGGTGGGCGGAGTGGGGGACAAGGCCACTCCCCCTCAGGGCGAGGCAAGCTGCCATCGCTCCTGAGCCACCGCATGTACCCCGAAAGTGGGGGGTTCCAACCTCATCATGGCTCCCAGGATTATCCTGTCCGGCACTTTGGAGGGGGCAAATACCTCAACCGTCAACGCACCCGCAAGAGACCCCTCAACCGAGTAAGTACCCCCAGCAAAGCACTGGACTTTGAACCATCAATCCACCCTGGAAAAAGATTACCCCCCCTAGTCCAGCCTGCCAAGCCTGTTGAGTGGAGTTATATGTGGAAATTACACCATTTCACGCCACCTGCCACTCTAAAGATGCTGTAGTATCTCTGTAAGGCCCTTCAAACAAACAGACCCCCAATACCAGTACAACCCCAACTCCCCACGTCTAGCGAGAAAGGTCTTAACAGCCCTGTTTGTTTGTTTGTTTGTTTGTTTTTCTAACTGTTATGTATTAAAAAGAATATTTAGGTGTATTTATGTAAAATCCTTGTAAGCCCCATGACAGAACACCCCAAAAAACTATTAACTTATTCCTAAAACCATCCTGGTCAAAGATTCGTTACCACGGCTGGGTTAATGCAGTCCCAAGTTGGTTCAGGGTTTTTGTGTATGTAAAGGTAAGTTCATGTGGCATTTCTCACTTCATGATTGTGCAGTGTTGTGATGTTTGTCCTGTGTGCGCTGTCTGTCCAGTAACCTTTCTGAACATCGTTCTTCCTCTTCTAAAGTCTTACTCGTGTTATTGTCTCTGTCTGATGGGAAGTACACTGTGTGGACAAAAGTTGAGTGGACACCTGATCAAAGGTTTCGTAAATAATTTTTTTGAAACAACCCAGTCCACATTTACTCTCAATTTACTGTTATAATGTGCTCCACTCTTCATGGAAGATGTTTCACTAGATCTTCTGGAGATTTCTTCAGCTACAAGGGTGTTGGTAAAATCAGTTAATGATGCAGGTGAGGAGGTCTGGTGTGTAGTCAGTGTTTACATTTATCCCAGTAGGGTTGGAGCTCTATAGCAGGAGATCTTCCACATTCAGTTTACGTGAAGGAGAAATTTCATGCAGCATCCAGAGATGTCCTGATACAATTGTGCGTCTCCAACTTTGTGGAAGAACCACATGGGGCTGGAAAAATTAGGGCCCTGAATCTTTTGTCCCTACAGTGTATGTTTTTGTGTTGGTAACACACTTATTGTAACCTGATCTTTGGAGACCTTGAGAGTTAACGGATGTGTGTGGATGTGCTAATGTAGCAGCCGGTAAAACCTCAGCGTGACGGGCAGAAGAAGAGGAAGCAGACCCCGACTTCCGCCGATGAGCCCGAGTCGAAAATGGGCAAGACCGAGTCTGAAGGAGACGACCCGGCTGAGAAGGGTACCGTTTCCTTGTTCCGCTCAGTCGTGAGAATGTGTCTCCATTCATAAAGCAAAACCGTATATTAACAAAGATGTTTGTGAACCGCAGAAACAGCAGAAGAACCCACAGAAGAGAAGAGCGAGGACACCACTCCAGCCACAGTAGGTTTCTTATGAATGAATAGTTGTTTGATATTGTTCACTCTGTTTGGAGATATGTGGACCATGTCTGTTCCACATATCTGGTTGTCTAGAAAGGACGATGAAACGAAACTGAACGTTCATTCATGCAAATCTCTTCATTTGCATGGAGAACGTTTGGACACCAAAGGAAACCTTGTGTTCCTGAGGAACTGATCTCTAAATAGCTTCAAATGGTCTTATTGTGTTGTTCACTGCTCCCAGTTTCAGAGTGCTCGCTAAATAACTCATTCAGTGCGTATCGATTCTTTAGCAGGAGTCTGAACTGGCGGCTGAAGGAGAAAGTGCTGGTAAGTATCTTGATGTTCTCTTGATAAATGCTCTGCTGGTCCACACCTTTTTTTAGTTCCATCTACCATTCAATTTCTTCCATCAGGGTCATCTGGTAAAGGAGAAAGCCCTCAGAAGCAGCAGGGGAAACAGACTCCGCCCTCTGCTTCTAAACTCAGAAAGAGGCGGGGCTTCTTTGAAAGGTCAGAATAATGTAAAAAAAAAAAAACACAAGAACTCTAAAGAGAATTCAGAATTCCAGTGGCAGTAATGGTCTTGTGGTTTCTCCCCTCAGCCGCGCCATTTCCAGGGTGACGTTTGCCTGCTCCGTCTGCAAGTTCCGCTCGTTCTACAGCGAGGATCTCACCGCCCATCTGGAGAGCAAATTCCACAAGGACCACTTCAGGTTCCTTTCCAGTCAACTTTCAAAACCGACCACAGAGTTCCTGCAGGTACTCCAGTTTCCACCTCCTTCAGGATAAGATCACACACAGGTGCACACATTCAATCAGAGGATAGAACATTTTGTGGGGTTTTTGCAGGAATACATCAACGATAAACATAAGAAGACTGATCAGAGGATCAGCCAGCTGGAGAACCACAGCGCCACCATCTGCCAGGTGTTGAGGGAGCAGGACCTGACCAAAGGTGAGATGTTCAGGATTGTGTGTGTATGTATATGTGACGTATAAGAGTGGAGGAAGGTGCACACAGGTGGATTATGTTCTATGTAGTAGATGCAACCTGAAGGAGATTGGAGACTGTAAGGTGTTGGCAGGGGACAGTGTAGCTAGACAGCATCGGATGGTGGTCTGTAGGATGGTTTTGGAGGTGAAGAAAAAGAGGAGGAGATAAAGACTGAAAGAAGAAAAAGATAGTGAATACTAAAGGAGGAAGACTGTTGTTTGAGGTTCAGGGAAGAGGTCAGACAGGAGCTCGGTGGTGGTGAAGAGGTGCTGGATGATTGGGAAGCTACTGCAGAAGTGATGAGGGAGACAGTTAGGTTCTTGGTGTAACATCTGGAAATAGAAAGGAAGACAAAGAGACGTGGTGGTGGAATGAGGAAGTGCAGAAGGAGAAAGAGGTTGGAGAAACAGAATTGTAATTGACAGAGGAATGAGAAAAGTAGGCAGGAGTACAAGGAGATGCGGCAGCAGGTAAAGAGGGATGTGGAGAAAGCCAAGGAAAAGTCATATGAGGAGCTGTTGGAGAAGTTGGACACTAAGGAAGGAGAAAAGGATTTTTAGCGATTGGCCAGGCAGAGGGACCGAGCTGGGAAGGATGTGCTGCAAGTTAGAGCAATAAAGGATGGAGATGGAAATGTGTTGACTAGTGAGGAGAGTGTGTTGAGAAGGTGGAGGAAGTATTTTAAGCAGAGAGAAAAGGTTGGATGGTGTGGACCAGATGGTTGGACCAGATGACATGCTGGTCAGAAGGAGTTGCATTGTGTGTTTGTGGATTTAGAAAGCGTCGACAGGGTGGAGAGAGAGTTGTGGTATTGTATGAGGAAGTCTGGTGTGTCAGAGAAGTATGTGAGGGTGGTGCAGGACATGTATGAGGACAGTGTGACAGCAGTGACGTGTGCAGTAGCAACAAGGTTGGACTGCATCAAGGATCGGCTCTAAACCCTTTCCTGTTTGCAGTGGTGATGGACAGGTTGAAGGACGAGGTCAGACAGGAGTCTTCGTGGACTATGATGTTTGTGGATGATATTGTTATTTGTGGTGAGAGTAGGGAGAAGGTGGAGAAGATCCTGGCGAGGTGGAGGTACACGCTGGAGAGAAGAGGAATGAAAGTCAGTAGGAGTAAGACAGAGTACATGTGTGTGACTGAGAGGGAGGGCAGTGGAGGGTGCGGTTGCAGGAGAAGAGGTGGAGAAGGTGGAGGAGTTCAGGTACCTGGGGTCAACAGTGCAGAGTAATGGAGAGTGTGTTAGAGAAGTGAAGAAAAGAGTGCAGGCAGGGTGGAGTGGGTGGAGAAGAGTGATAGCAGGAGTGATTTGTGATAGAAGAGTATCTGTGAGAGTGAAAGGGAAAGTTTATAGGACTGTGGTGAGACCTGAGATGTTGTATGGATTAGAGACAGTGGCATTGAGTAAAAGACAGGAGGTGGAGCTGGAGGTAGCAGAGCTGAAGATGTTCGTTGGGAGTGACGACGATGGACAGGATTGGAAATGAGTTTATTAGAGGGACAGCACATGTAGGACGTTTTGGAGACAAGGTGAGGGAGGTGAGATTGAGATGGTTTTGACATGTGCAGAGGAGGGACATGGGGTATATCAGTAGGAGAATGCTGAGGATGGAGACACCAGAAAGGAGGAAAAGAGGAAGAACAAGGAGGAGGTTTATGGATGTGGTGAGAGAGGACATGCAGGTAGTTGGTGTGAAAGAGGCTGATGTAGAGAACAGAGGAGTATGGAGACTGACGAGCCGCTGTGGCGCCCCCTAATGGGAGAAGCTGAAAGAGGAAGATGGGGTGTGTGTGTGTGTGTGTGTGTGTGTGTGTGTGTGTGTGTGTATTTAAGGTTTTGTGAACTGTTCAGTGCTGAATGCAGTATTCTGTGTGTTATGTTCAGACATTGGGATGGAGCACTTCATGAAGAAGGTTGAGGCAGCGTACTGTTCAGCTTGTGATCTCTATATTCCCATGCAGTTCTTACTCATCCAGAAGCACCTCAAATCTCCTGAGCACAACTACAATCGCAAGGTACAAAAACACCGTCTCTGCAAACATCTTCACAAACATCTATATTAGTCATAACCTCTGCTCCCTGTCGGTTTACCTGTAGGGGATGATGGAGCAGTCCAAGAGGTCAAGTCTGTCTGTGGCGAGGAGCATCCTCAACCACAAGGTCATCGGCAAAAAGCTGGAGAGCTTCCTGAAGGTTCATTTCTCAAAATATTTTGCTAAAAAAAAAAAAAGAATTGTTCAACGATAAACACGTATAAATATGTTTTAATTCTGTTTTCAGGGTGAAAATCCTTTTACTGACAATCCAGATGACCAGGACCCCGAGGACTCCATGATGGAGGTATCTGAGGCTGATGCTGAGATTAAACAGGAAGAAAAACCAGAAGAAAGACAGGATGAAGCAGAGCATGCAGATGTAGTCGGGGAACCTGAGGTGAGCGGAAACACTGATGGACCTGAAGAGGAAATGAAGATGGAGGAAGGTGAAGCAGGGGAGGATGAAGCACAGGCAGGATATGAGGAGGAGGAGGAGGAGGAAGAGGAGGGAATAGAAGTGAAAGAAGAAGAAGAAGAACCTGAAGGAGCTGAGAAACCTGAGGAGGTTGACGATGCAGAAAACTTCCTGAAGGGGGCAGAAGAGGACTGTGGGATACCCGTGATTGATGATTAGCCACAAAGAAATCTTTAGGGTCTTGATGCTCCATGGCTGATCCAGGATCATCTCCTGTTCCACTGATCTAAGATCAGACCTGGCTGTTTTAAATTTCTATTTGTTAAAGTAGATGCTGATCCTGGAGCAGCTCATGTTGAGGAACATGTATAGCCTAATTGTTTGGAAGGAAATCTGCATATTCGCATTGCTGTTGCTCTTTGGACCAATAAAATCGAAGCGTTCTCCTCGTTAGCCAATCAGATTTGAGCTATGTCTGTCAACTCGTACGCACTGTTCACGTTTGACACCGATTCGTTTATTTCGTTGTGAATTCGTTTTGTCTTTTTGTTTATTTCTTTTATCTTTTTATTTAGTTTGTGTTGTGATGCTGAAACCTTCTGAACCTTTGTTTTTGCATTCAGCTGATAATAAATGTTGAAAATCAGGACATTGTGGCTTCAATTCATTTGCATTGAACTGATTTTAGGGTTCATGTGGAGCACTTCACTTCCTTCTTCTCCTGGTAGCCACTTCTCTCTTTTAATGTTATGTCTGAAGTTCTCATGCTTCTCTAAGTTCCCTCTATTTTTGGTTTTCAGCATGTCCCCGGTTTGCTGAGCTGTTGCATCTCTGCTTCTTCAGGTTCCCTAATCATCCATAATCTACCTTCTCAGTCTCCTAAACCATTCCACAACTACATCCATAAATCTCATCTCACCTGATCTTCTGCAGCTGTTTCAGTAGTCTGTAAAGTTCAGCTCAACTGATCTGTTAATGTCAATTTCTGGGGGTTGAGCTCGTTGAAGGTCTTCCTTCACACATGCAGCTCGAAGGACTCTAGGCCGTGTGTCACGTGTACGTCACGTCTCCACGGCAGATTTGTTTTCACACAGGATTTCACATTTGCTCTTTGTTCTAACTCGCTGAAATCTCAGACGTGGGAGCACGAGGGTCTGAACAGCACCAGTGCTGAAAGGGTCTGGAACCTGCAACTTTTGGACCAAATGATGTTACGGTAATGAAACTATGAACCATAAAGGTGTATATTTAAACATCTCTACACTGATGAGGGTTTTATCCTCAGTTTACGCTTTAAACAGGAGTGTTATAGCGTGTCCACTTAATCAGGTATGAAGGAGGAAATGACCTCAGCCTCCTCCACTGAGCGACAATCATTTATACACCAATAAAACCTTCTGAAAGAATTTTCCTCCAGAGTCTGTTGAGAACATGAACATCAGCCCTCTCTCGTGTGTATATCAGCTGCTGTATTAGCTGCTGCTAACTCTCAGCAGAGTCTCCAATCATCTCTGCTACCTTTTCACAGCTTTATATTTCTCTGTAACGTCTCTATAAACATATGAGAGGTCGTATGTAGTATGACATATCATTAAACCACGTTTATTCTCCTACCTTCTTAAATGTAATTGCAGGTAGAACTGAAGAACCTTCAGACCACGCACGTTTCAGGACTCGTTAGTCGGTTTAAAAGCTTTATTAGGGAACATTGTAGGACTTTTGGGGGAAATGGAGCAAATCTCGGCGAGATGTTCCTGAAATCGTGGCGTGGTGAACTCATGAGGTAAAAGTCTAAAAGAGTCCAGAGATATAATCTACAGTGTGAAGCTTCATCTGAGGACACATTTATCTCAATATAATCCAGAATATTACTGCATTTAATGTGCATCATGTTCTGGTAGAAGTATCTGTAGTTAATGAGGTAGAAGATCAGTAGTTATGGCTCGGGGTTACTGATCAGAAGGTCAGGAGTTTAAGCCCTGATTATGGCCAAGCCGCCATTCTTGGGGCCCCTTTAGCATGGCCCTTAACCCTCCAGGGGTGCTATCATGGCTAACCCTGGTTTCCTAACATCTGTGGAACATGTGAAGGATAAGTCTCACTGTTATATACTGTATATTTATCATTTTTAACAGTGGAATTTGTCCCAAAGCAGCTTTTACTGAAATAAATAGAATTGTGAATAAGTTCATGCCTGAAGAACGAGTAAGTGGTGATGATAGTGAGAGAAAAAACACCCTGAGAATTAATGAGGATGGAACCTTGAGAAGAAAACAGACCAGAACCTCATAGTCAACACAGAATGTCCATCATCACAGCTGCATTATTGTTGGGGTTTTCTCCTGTACACTGATGAAGATTAGAGTGTAAACCTCCTTATGGTGACTGTAGTCTGAACCACTGTAGCAGACTGGCTCTATTAATTACAGACCAAATCCATCTTCATGATTCCTGAGTTTAACCTCCACATGAACCTCGTGGACCCTCAGACTGTTCCTGTGGAGAACATGTGGTTTATCATTATTATTGTTGTGTTGATGTTGAGAAGAAGCTGGAGGTCGTATTTGTGTCACTGTTTCTGATGTTCGTGCCTGAGAGATGTTACTCTGCTCTTCAAAGCACTTCCTCTGCCCTCGTTATACACACATTCTAATCAGACAATAAGCACATTTAAGACAACACACACACACACACACACACACACACACACACACACACACACACACACACACTCTTTCTCTCTGCAGATGATGATGAGAGTGACACAAACAGGAAGAAAAAAAAAAGTTGCAAGGACAAGCTGAGATCAGCAAACCAAACCATCCTCTAAACCCAAACAGTGTGTGTGTGTGTGTGTGTGTGTGTGTGTGTGTACGTGTGTGGTGAATAGTATCTTTCTCAGAAGTTATTCTGCGTCTCATCAACAGGATGTCTCACACACACACACACACAGAATATATACATGGTGTGTGTGTGTGTGTGTGTGTGTGTGTGTGTGTGTGCGTGCATCATTTAGGGAAAATTTTGACCTGCACCACAACGTTTTACATGCCACGCGTCTCACGTCTTCACCTGTGTTTCTGTTTCTGTGTAACTGCCTTCACTGCTAGTCTCTACTATCACACAAATTCCTGCCTCTGTGTGTGTGTGTGTGTGTGTGTGTGTGTGTGTGTGTGTGTCCTTCAGATCGTCTCTCATCGAGTTCAGCTCGCTGTACACTAAGATAAGGGACGATCACGTGATCTGAAATTGTTCACAATAACACAAAACAGTTTATTTCCTGTTTTATCGAGACTCTGCTTCACTGCTGGACCTCCAGAAAAACATCCACCCAGAAAGAGAAATTTGGTGTGACACCGTTTGGCTTTTCAGTTCTTACACTAGGATCAGACTCAAGTGTAGGATGAACCAATTTTACCAAACAGGTGCTGATGATCATCAGTTTCATCTGTAGGTTGAAACCCAGTAATGAAGTGAAAATGAGCTAACATCTGGGTGAGGAGCCAAACTCTGGTTGAGGTTATATACCCATCTACTGTGTGGAGAAGTTTGGCCAAAAGTGGTCCAAAAAGCCAAACCTCCAACATGGAAACAAGGTTTAGTGTCTCAACTCTTCATGAACACAGAAGAAATGAGAACAAAAAATGGCAGTGAAAATCTGAAATATTTGCTGTAGCAGGTGGTGAGATGTTTGCTGAAGGTCTGGAGAGTGTTACAATAACGGGTGAAGCATGGTGGAGGTTTCCTGCAGGATGAAGCTGCATTTCTACAGAGTTGGAGATGTGGATTATTGGTGTCCAGAGGCAGAAACTCCTCCATCCTGCAGTACCATCAGGGAGGCATCTGATTGTCTTCAAATTTATTCTGCAGCAGGACAATGACCTCAAACACCAGCCAGCGGCTTTAGGAACTTTCTTCAGTGTAGAGAAGAACAATGAGTCCTAGTAGTGATAGTTTTGGTCTCCACAGAGTGTTGATCTTAACATTATTGAGTCTTCGTGAAGCGGCAGAAGGATCTGAGGAGCCTCCATCCACAAGATTTGTGTTTAGTTCTCCAAGATGTTTGGAACAACCTCCCTGCTGAGTTCCTTCAAAAGCTGTGTGCAAGTGTAGCTAGAAGATTGAAAATAGTTGTAACATTTAAATATAAAAAGTGATGATGATAATGGTGATGATGGTGATTATTATTGTTCTCCTTCTTCTTATTGATAGGTGGTGGCTGGAAGGAGCTGGAACTGCAGGAGGAACTGCGGGAGGAACTGCAGGAGGAGACTGCATGTCTCTGAAATTAGTCACTGTATTTAAAGTTCCTGAGAAATGATGTCAGCTCTTACTTCATCTCTCCTCACACACACACACACACACACTCAGAGAGATGGAATGTGTGAGTGTGGGAGGAGGGCTTCCTCTCTTCGGGGGGTGTACTGCTGGAATAATGCAGGATGCAGTGGTGTAATACAGTAAGTGGAATTACTGATTATCCTGAAGTCCTCGAACAACACGTCCAGATACATTGTGAACAGTTAAAGCTCTGTGGTTAAGGTGTTGATCAGAAGGTGGTGAGTTCTTTTACCTCTGGGCCCTTGAGCAAGGCCCTTATCCGTCACATACTCAGATCATTTGTAAATCAGTGTGCATATGGGTGTGTCTGCCAAATGCTGTAAATAGATTCCCTGAGCCTTTGCTTCCTTTCAGATAATAACAATGAATCAGCCGCGCCTTCGTTCTCTCTGCAATTGAATACGCCAGAACACACAGCAAGGAAGTGTAACTCCTCTGTCCTGAAGATGTTACAGCATTAAATGAGGGTGTGTACAAGGGTATGCAGGGTGTGTAGGGACATGTAGGGTGTATAGGGTGTCATGTAGGTTGTGTAGGGTTATGTAGGGTGTGTAGGGGTATGTTGGGTAGGATGTGCAGGGTTATGTAGGGTGTGTAGGGTTATATAGGGTGTGTAGGGGTATGTACAGGTGTAGAGGGACATGTAGGGACATGTAGGGTGTGTAGGGGTATGTAGGGTGTAGAGGACATGTAGGGTGTGTAGGGTTATGTACAGGTGTAGAGGGACATGTAGGGTGTGTAGGGTATGTAGGATGTGTAGGGTTATGTAGGGTGTGTAGGGTATGTGGGGTGTGTAGGGTATGTAGGGTTATGTACAGGTGTAGAGGAACATGTAGGGTGTGTAGGGTTATATAGGGTGTGTAGGGTTATATAGGGTGTGTAGGGAATGTAGGGTGTGTAGGGGCATGTAGGGTGTATAGGGGCATGTAGGATGTGTAGGGTTATGTAGGTTGTGTAGGGTTATGTAGGGTGTGTAGAGGCATGTAGGTTGTGTAGGGTTATGTAGGTTGTGTAGGGTTATGTAGGTTGTGTAGGGTTATATAGGGTGTGTAGGGTATGTACAGGTGTGTAGGGTTATGTAGGGTGTGTGGGGTATGTAGGGTGTGTAGGGTATATAGGGTGTGTAGGGTATGTAGGGTGTGTAGGGTTATATAGGGTGTGTAGGGTATGTAGGGTGTGTAGGGTTATATAGAATGTGTAGGGTATGTAGGGTGTATAGAGGCATGTAGGTTGTGTAGGGTTATATAGGTTGTGTATGGTTATGTAGGGTGTGTAGGGTTATGTACAGGTGTAGAGAGACATGTAGGGTGTGTAGGGTTATGTAGGGTGTATAGGGGCATGTAGGATGTGTAGGGTTATATAGGGTGTAGGGTGTGTAGGGGTATCTAGGGTGTGTAGGGTTATGTAGGGTGTGTAGGGTTATGTACAGGTGTAGAGAGACATGTAGGGTGTGTAGGGTTATGTAGGGTGTATAGGGGCATGTAGGATGTGTAGGGTTATATAAGGTGTGTAGGGTATGTAGGGTGTGTAGGGTGTGTAGGGTTATGTAGGGTGTGTAGGGTTATGTACAGGTGTAGAAGGACATGTAGGGTGTATAGGGGCATGTAGGATGTGTAGGGTTATATAGGGTGTGTGTAGGGTATGTAGGGTGTGTAGGGTTATGTAGGGTGTGTAGGGTGTGTAGGGTTATGTAGGGTGTGTAGGGTTATGTACAGGTGTAGAGGACATGTAGGGTGTGTAGGGTGTGTAGGTATGTAGGGTGTGTAGGGTTATATAGGGTGTGTAGCGGTATGTAGGGTGTGTAGAGTTATGTAGGGTGTGTAGGGTGTGTAGGGTGTGTAGGGTGTGTAGGTGTAGGGTTATGTACAGGTGTAGAGGACATGTAGGGTGTGTAGGGTTATGTAGGGTGTATAGGGGCATGTAGGATGTGTAGAATGTGTAGGGTTATGTAGGGTGTGTAGGGTATGTAGGGTTATGTACAGGTGTAGAGGACATGTAGGGTGTGTAGGGTTATATAGGGTGTCTGGGGCATGTAGGATGTGTAGGGTTATGTAGGTTGTGTAGGGTTATGTAGGGTGTATAGAGGCATGTAGGTTGTGTAGGGTTATGTAGGTTGTGTAGGGTTATGTAGGTTGTGTAGGGTTATATAGGGTGTGTAGGGGTATGTACAGGTGTGTAGGGTTATGTAGGGTGTGTGGGGTATGTAGGGTGTGTAGGGTATATAGGGTGTGTAGGGTATGTAGGGTGTGTAGGGTTATATAGGGTGTGTAGGGTATGTAGGGTGTGTAGGGTTATATAGAATGTGTAGGGGTATGTAGGGTGTATAGAGGCATGTAGGTTGTGTAGGGTTATGTAGGTTGTGTATGGTTATGTAGGGTGTGTAGGGTTATGTACAGGTGTAGAGAGACATGTAGGGTGTGTAGGGTTATGTAGGGTGTATAGGGGCATGTAGGATGTGTAGGGTTATATAGGGTGTAGGGTGTGTAGGGGTATCTAGGGTGTGTAGGGTTATGTAGGGTGTGTAGGGTTATGTACAGGTGTAGAGAGACATGTAGGGTGTGTAGGGTTATGTAGGGTGTATAGGGGCATGTAGGATGTGTAGGGTTATATAAGGTGTGTAGGGGTATGTAGGGTGTGTAGGGTGTGTAGGGTTATGTAGGGTGTGTAGGGTTATGTACAGGTGTAGAAGGACATGTAGGGTGTATAGGGGCATGTAGGATGTGTAGGGTTATGTAGGTGTAGGGTGTGTAGGGGTATGTAGGGTGTGTAGGGTTATGTAGGGTGTGTAGGGTGTGTAGGGTTATGTAGGGTGTGTAGGGTTATGTACAGGTGTAGAGGACATGTAGGGTGTGTAGGGTGTGTAGGGTGTATGTAGGGTGTGTAGGGTTATATAGGGTGTGTAGCGGTATGTAGGGTGTGTAGAGTTATGTAGGGTGTGTAGGGTGTGTAGGGTGTGTAGGGTGTGTAGGTGTAGGGTTATGTACAGGTGTAGAGGACATGTAGGGTGTGTAGGGTTATGTAGGGTGTATAGGGGCATGTAGGATGTGTAGAATGTGTAGGGTTATGTAGGGTGTGTAGGGTATGTAGGGTTATGTACAGGTGTAGAGGACATGTAGGGTGTGTAGGGTTATATAGGGTGTCTGGGGTATGTAGGGTGTGTAGGGTTATATAGAATGTGTAGGGTTATGTAGGGTGTATAGGGGCATGTAGGATGTGTAGGGGTATGTAGGGTGTGTAGGGGTATGTAGGGTGTGTAGGGTTATATAGGGTGTGTAGGGGTATGTAGGGTGTGTAGGGTTATATAGGGTGTGTAGGGGTATGTAGGGTGTGTAGGGTTATATAGGGTGTGTAGGGGTATGTAGGTGTGTAGGGTTATATAGGGTGTGTGTAGGGTATGTAGGGTGTGTAGGTTATATAGGTGTGTAGGGTTATATAGGGTGTGTAGGGTATGTAGGGTGTGTAGGGTTATATAGGGTGTGTAGGGGTATGTAGGGTGTGTAGGGTTATATAGGTGTGTAGGGGATGTAGGGTGTGTAGGGTTATATAGAATGTGTAGGGTATATAGGGTGTGTAGGGTTATATAGAATGTGTAGGGTTATATAGGGTGTGTAGGGTATGTAGGGTGTGTAGGGTTATATAGAATGTGTAGGTGTGTAGGTTATATAGAATGTGTAGTGTTATATAGGGTGTGTAGGGGATGTAGGGTGTGTAGGGTTATATAGAATGTGTAGGGTTATATAGGGTGTGTAGGGTATGTAGGGTGTGTAGGGTTATATAGAATGTGTAGGGTTATAAAGGGTGTGTAGGGGTATGTAGGGTGTGTAGGGTTATATAGAATGTGTAGTGTTATATAGGGTGTGTAGGGTATGTAGGGTGTGTAGGGTTATATAGGGTGTGTAGGTATGTAGGGTGTGTAGGGTTATATAGGGTGTGTAGGGTTATATAGGGTGTGTAGGGTATGTAGGGTTATATAGGGTGTGTAGGGTATGTAGGGTGTGTAGGGTTATATAGAATGTGTAGGGTTATATAGTGTGTAGGGTTATATAGGGTGTGTAGGGTTATATAGGGTGTGTAGGGGTATGTAGGGTTATATAGGGTGTGTAGGGTTATATAGGGTGTGTAGGGTTATATAGGGTGTGTAGGGTATGTAGGGTTATATAGGGTGTGTTGCGGTATGTAGGGGTCTTAGAGATCTAATAAGTAATAAATTAGTATTTACGTTGTTTTTTTAGAAACAAGTTTTATCCTCTGTCTTTTTTATTTTCCAAAAAAACTAAAAAACAAAAAGAAAAACAGGCACAAAAACCCCCCAAAGCAGAAATGTAAATGTTAAACACGCAAATCCCCAACATTCAAATGAACGGGAACGTGTTGCGCATGCGCAACAGTCTACCTGGCCAACGAAAACGCCCCCGGCGCGCGCTCGTTGGCGCACGGAATTTCAATTCGCGTCCAATCAGAGGAGTCCGGGGGCGGGGCTTCGAGCGTGAATCCGAGTTAGTGTTTATTTGGATATTAAAAAAAAAAATAATAATAATTGCTTCTTATTGAAATCGCGCGTGCGGCATACCGGTGTGTTCGGGGTTTGTTAATCAAACACACACTTTATCTGTGAAACAGATTTTAGAAAGCGGTGCGTGTGTGTGTCGGGGGGAGGTGGTGTTAAAGCACAGCGCTGTTTCGAAGGTAATCAAGAAAGAAAAGTGCCGCGCCCTGATACTTCACTTCCTCCATCCCAGGTAATGTGAGACCCGCGCGCGCACACACACACGCACGCACACCCTCTCTCCGAGGAGTCGCGGATATTTAGTGAAGGCATGGAGTGTGCGCGGGGCAGGTGAGTGTGTGTGTGTGTGTGTGAGAGAGTGAGAGGCAGGTCAGTGTGTGTGTGTGTGTGTGTGTGTGTGTGTGTGTGTGTGTGTGTGTGTGAGAGAGAGAGAGAGAGAGTGTGTGGGGGCAGGTGTGTGTGTGTGTGTGTGTGATAATGTGTGCGCGGGACAGTTGAGTGTGAGGTGTGTGTATGCGCGCAGGGCAGGTGAGTGTGTGTGTGAGGGTGTGTGTTTGCGCGCGGGGCAGGTGAGTGTGTGTGTGTGTGTGTGTGTGTGTGTGTGTGTGTGTGTCACCTGTATGAAAAGCCGGTCTTCACACTGGTTTAAATGGTGTATTGGCTGAAGGAAAGTCTGACTCCAGGTTTGTGTTACTCGTAAATCTAACGCTTCTGTTTTGGAGTAAATATATAAACATGTATCAGGTTCATGATCTCGGATGGTTGGAGGTTGTTGGAGGTGTGTGATGTTTTTTTGCTGTATGTGTGCTTAGATTTCCCTGAGATCAGACCTGAGATCAGACCTGAGATCAGACCTGAGATCAGACCTGAGATCAGACCTGAGATCAGACCTGAGATCAGACCTGAGATCAGACCTGAGATCAGACCTGAGATCGGGGGAAAACAAGCACCAGGGAAGAAGGAGTTCCAGATCCATGAATCTGCTTCAGTACATGTTGAATTGTAATAAAAAGCAGCTGTGTGTGTGTGTGTGTGTGTGTGTGTGTGTGTGTGTGTGTGTGAGAGAGAGAGAGAGTTCAGTAGAGCTGTAGAAGGTCATGTACCTGTTGATCTCTGACTCTGTGTGCTAATGCTTTCCTGTATCTGGGAGGTTCCTCGTCCTGGAGCAGGTTGAGAAACAGATTTGTGTGGGGTTGAGCTGTGAGGATGGAGAGACTGCTGAACACTGTGTTAGTGGAGGAATTGAGGGAATGTTCGATGGAAAGAGCGACATGTAAAATGTTAAAGAATTGAATCAGGGTGAGTGAGAAAGATGGAGAGATGTGATGAACAGATGGAGAGATGTACAGATAGAAGGATGAACTGAAGAGATGGACAGATATAAGGAGGGTAAGAAGAATGTGGATGGAGGAATGTTAACAACTCGGAAGGTTTGTGAAAGATTTCTTTTCCCTGTTCTATAGGATATAGACGTGTGTGTGTGTGTGTGTGTGTGTGTGTGTGTGTGTGTGAGAAATTCTTCAGCATACCAGGTGGAAACGCTTAATTTCAGGGTGCAGATGTCTCTCACACATGTACACGTGCACTGCAAAGGACTTGTGCAATCGTGTGTGTGTGTGTGTGTGTGTGTGTGTGTGTGTGTGTGTGTGTGTGTGTGTCCTCGTTCCCACCAGGTTCCTAGTTGACCATATAAAGCATGTTATCTGTGTTTTATGACTGCAAGCTTCACAGATTTACTGCCAGAGGAGGACCTGTAACACACACACACACACACACACACACACACACACACACACACAGAGAGGGTGTGTATATCAGTGGGCTCCTCACAGGGAGGAAGTGATCAAGTGGAACTCGCATCTGTTTGTTAAGGACACTGGAATGTTTCCTGTGTGTGTGTGTGTGTGTGTGTGTCTGTGAGAGACAAAAAGGCGCCCAGCACACATCGTCTCAAAGCAGCTTTACAGAATTTACAGTGAAGGTGAATGATGTGTATTTATCTGATGATCACCATGAAAACTGTGATGAAGAAAAACTCCCTTAGATGTTTTGAGGATGAAACCTTGAGAGGAACCAGACTGAAAAGCAGAACCTCATCCTCATTTGGGTGACATCAAGAGTGTGATTATAGTCTTTAAACACTACAGAACACTGGAGAGTGAGAACTAACATGAGCACTGGAGTGTGTGATTATGACTGATGATCTTTCTACAGTCTTCTACAGTCAGATGAGATTATGGAACCAGGAGCTACTGAGCAACTCATAAAATAGCTCAATATCTGAGATCATCACAGATCCAACACCAGCTTCTCCACTACTAGAAGAGTTTTGAGATCTCAGGGAGTGTGATGGATTGTAGCGTGTTAGAAGACTGGAGATACATGGAGATAAAGCATTTAGTGTTTTGTAGGTCAGTAGCAGTAGTTTGTAGTGGATTTGAATCTTAACAGGAAGCCAGTGTAGGGGTGAGAAGATTGAGGTTATATGGTGATATTTTCTCCACCTTGTGAGAACTCTGACTGCTGCATTCTGGACTAACTGAAGCTTGTTTATTAATGATGCAGGACTTCCACCTAGTGATGCATTACAGTAGTCCAGTCTGTTCTGTAACTAGTGGTTACAGAACATCCGTCTAAATGCAGGATGAGATGCTGGAGCTTCTGTACACTGGTTTTTGAGCTGATGAGCAAAATCTCAGTCTTATCAGAATTTAATAGTAGAAAGTTATGGGTCATCCAATCTCTTATTTCCTTAACACACTCAGTTATGTGAGTTAATTGAGCGTATCTCGTGGTTTAGATGAGATATATAGCTGAGTATATACTTGAGAGAGAAATAGAGATGAGATGGAAAGACAGGGATATAGGGGGAGGGGGAGGGGGGTTCAGCTGCATCTCAATAAATGAGAATATCATTAAAAGTAGATTATTTGAGTAATTGAACAGAATAAGTGAAAGTGGTATATTATAAAGATTCATCACACACACACACTGATTTATTTCTAGTGTTTATTTCTTTATATTGTGATGATTTTGACTCGCATTCACTCCAATTCACTAAATACTGATTCACTAAAACTTCATCAGACCAATAAAACATTTGGAGTGAATTGTTGGTCTTCTGGAACGTCTGTTATTTACTGTATCTGTTCTCAATACGTGGTCGCGGCTCCTTTTGCCTCAATGACTGCTTCAGTTGGGCGTGGCACGGAGGAGATCAGACTGTGGCACAGAGGAGATCAGACTGTGGCACGGAGGAGATCAGACTGTGGCACTGGTGAGGTGGTGTGGAAACCAGCATCTCCATAAAGTGCTCTTAAACCTCCTGGTAGACGGCTGGACCAACACCAGCAGATGACACGGCTCCCCAAACCACCACTGACTGTGCAAACTTTACACTGGACCTCCAGCAGCTTGGATTCTGTGCCTCTTCTCTTCTTCCAGACTCTGAGGCCCTGACTTCCAAACGAAATGCTACATTTTCTTTCCTTTCATCTGAAAAGACGACTTTGTCCCACTGAGCAACAGTCCAGTGCTCTTTGTCCTTTGCCCAGATAAGACCCCTCTGACGTCGTCTCTGGTTCAGGAGCTGCTCGACACGAGGAATGAGTCAGTCCACAAATTCTTGAATTCTTCATTTCATCTTCTTCTACCACATTTTTCTTTCCATTCAACTTTCCATGAATGTGTTTGGATCCAGCAGCTTCTTCAGCCATGATCTTCTGTGTCTCACTCTTCATGTGCAGGGGGTCAATGATCATCTTCTGCACAACTGTCGAGTCAGCAGTTTTCCACCATGATTGTGGAGCCTGAACCAGACTGAGACACCTTTTAAAGACTCAGGAGACCTGAGCAGGTGTTTGGAGCTAATGAGATGATTAGAGTGAGACATCACGAGTCTCCAATATTCAACTTTCTCACAATTTTGGGTTTTTATCAGCTGTGAGTCCAAATCATCAGAATGAAAAGAAATAAACAAACACTGTGTGTGTGTGTGTGTGTGTGTGTGTGTGTGTGTGTGTGTGTGTGTGTGTGTGTAATGAATCTTTATAATATACAAGTTTCATTTTATTAAATTACTAAAATAAATCACCTTTTTAATGATATCTTCATTTATTGAGATGCAGCTGTGCATACAGAGAGAGGGATGTATATAAAGAGAGAGAGAGAGAGAGAGAGAGAGGGGGATTGAAAGAGAGAGAGTCTTTCAGGGGAATTATTGATGAACAGATTTGTTAAAAGATGTCTAGTGGAAATAAAATTCTGTAAAGCAAAATCTGTACAGAGTGAAAGGTGAAGCAGAACGTGTGTGTGCACGCGAGTGTGTGCGCGTGTGTGTGTGTGTGCGCGTGTGTGTGTGTGTGTGTGCGGTTTTGACTGCAGTAGAAACTGGATTTGTGCTCCTGCGCATGTATTTTTCACCCCACTTCCTGCTTTCACTTCAGTCAGAGGAGTGTTTTATTTCCATCAGACTTTTCTGTGAAGATGAAGAAGAGAACACACTGTGGTGAACTGAATGTTGTGCAAAATAAATCTCTTTGTTTAGTAAAATCCTAAAGTCAGGATTCAGGATGAATGAAGAAGTTT
>NC_060907.1:970196-1002696 GCF_014805685.1 Silurus meridionalis
GATAGATTGCTATCCTTGTTGTCTTGTAAACATGTCCTCTATATATGAACAAACGCACCACACACACACGTTTAAACATATACACACACACACACACACACACACACACACACACACACACACACACACACACACACACACACACACACACACGTTTAAACACACACACACACACGTTTAAACATATACACAACAGTACTAATGCACTACAGGTCACAAGTCACTATAAACACACCACCATCCTGCTTTCATTTCTCCTGCATCAGCAGTTTTTTTTTTTGTTTACATTTGTGACTCTTTGCTTCCTGTGTTTTTATTTTTTTTTATTTTTTTATTTTCTTTGGTAACTTTGTCAGATTATTAACAAATGTTTAGTTATTCATGAGTGTGTGTGTGTGTGTGTGTGTGTGTGTGTGTAGCAGCCTTTCTCTCATCTTCAGCTACATCACTAATGTTATAATTGTACCTCGTTGTGGCTGTTTGTTTGTTTGTTTGTTTGTTTTTGGATGATTTTGTACTCTGGTGGATTTTCTGCTGCAGAGATGATGATTATTTTTAATAGAAATAAACTCACTGGAACAAGCTGCTTCAGTCTGCTCTCCTCTGTCTGTCTGTCTGTCATCTGTCTGTCTCTCTGTCTGCTTGTTCGCTTGCATTTCGGTCCCGATGCTGCTTTATAAAATGCCCTCGACCCAGAATGCTTTGCTCTACTGCTATTTCCATTTCAAAAAGGCCCAAGGAAATATTTTAGTAATTATAAAACGAACATTTAAAAAAAACATGTCATTTTGCTTTCCTGGTCCAAACCTTAAACAAAACTAGATAATGAGGTACAGACCTGCTTCTTCAGCAGGTTTTATTATAGATCATCGGCTCCGTGGGAACAGTGTGTTTGGTGTGAAAGGGCCTGAAGGCGAGGGCACTTTGGAAGCAGCACCTGAACCGGGTGTTAGAAGTTGCACTTTTTTGCTGATGTATCAAACACACATTTTTAAGCTTTTGGAACATCAGCACATAAGTGCAACTCGGCGACGAGTACAAACTAAATGTGAAACAAGCAAATGATTATTTTGTTTGAGAAGCACAGATGTGCGTTATTCAGAGTGTTCCAGTCCTCTGACACCACGTCTGACTGGTATAAAAGCACTGGGAGGACTGGAACAGTTAAAGAAATCTGTGTTACTCAAACGTGTGTGTGTGTGTGATGATTTGCTGTGTGGGGTGAAGAAGCTGAACAACATTAAAAGCTTTAAAAACATTTAGCATGTGTGTGTTTGAGTAATGAGGACATTTAAAAACTCATTTACACATCGTTTACTACAAAACATGCTCAAATGAAACACATTACTCAAACGTGTGTGTGTGTGTGTGTGTGTGTGTGTGTGTGTGTGTGTGTGTGTGTGTGTGTGTGCGCACTACTTTGCATAAGAAAATGCCAGAGGTAAAATTAAAAACTGTAAGAAAAAGAAATTCATTTCAATTCTGATATAAATTTCTGAAGTCACAAAACTTCAAGTGTAGAAAAAACTATTTTATTAACTCTGGTATTAACTCACCAGATGGTGGCGCTGCTCTCAGACAGATGTGTCTGAGAGCAGCGCTGTATCTGCCTGTATCTGCGCTACATCTGCGCTACATCTGCCTCTTTCACACCAACTACCTGCATGTCTTCCCTCACCACATCCATAAACCTGCTCCTTGGTCTTTCTCTTTACCTCCACATTGTTGTCTCCTCTTGTATCCTCTTCTTCTTAAAATACGTGTTCACCACTGCCATTTCCATCCTTTTAGCAAAATCTACCACCATCTGCCCTTCCATATTCCTCTCCTTAAAACCATACCTACCATCACCTCCTCATCATCTCTGTTCCCTTCACCTACATGCTCAATAAAGTCTGCCCCATTCACCAATCTTTCATTCCTACGTTCATCTTCTACCACTTCATCTAACTCACTCCAGAATTTTTAAGCATGAATGTGTATTTATTCCTGATGAGCAGCCATGAAGACTCCCTTAGATGTTATGAGGAAGAAACCTTAAGAGGAACCAGACTCAAAAGCAGAACCTCATCCTCATCTGGGTGACATCAAGAGTGTGATTATAGTCTTTAAACACTACAGTAACACTGGAGAGTGAGAACTAACATGAGCACTGGAGTGTGTGATAATGAGTGATCTTTCTACAGTCTTCTGCAGTCAGATGATGATGTGGAACCAGGAGCTACTGAGCAACTCATAAAATAGCTCAACATCTGAGATCATCACAGATCCAAAACCAGCTTCTCCATGCCAGAGCCTTTAAACACTTCAGGAGGTCCAGTGTCCAAACTCCACATGAAGTGGGATCCAGCTGGCACTGGTACGTCTCTAGATGGTTCGGGATGTTTGCGAGTTTGGCATCTACTTCTTTAAAGTCCATAATCTTCATGAGGTGGGACGTGACTGGAGCTGGAGCAACCTCAGGAAGCCTCGGGATGGGGAGAGAAAGAGAAGCAGTGGAGAGGAATTAGCGTAGCTGCTGCTCATGATATTAACAGCACAAGTTGATAATGTGATGTGATCAGATGTTCTGGAGCACAAGGTTATGATGTGATGTGTGTTATGTGTAGAACTCGCTAAAAACATACGTCTTTAATCTGCACTTAAACTGGGAGAGTGTGTCTGAACCCCGAACACTGTCAGGAAGACTATTCCAGAGTTTAGGAGCTTAAATTTAACAGGAAGCCAGTGTAGGGATGAGAAGATTGGGGTTATATGGTGATATTTTCTTGACCTTGTGAGAACTCTGGCTGCTGCATTCTGGACTAACTGAAGCTTGTTTATTAATGATGCAGAACATCCACCTAGTGATGCATTACAGTAGTCTATTCTGGAGGTCATAAACGCATGGACGAGCTTCTCTGCATCAGATATAAACATGTTTCTTAGCTTAGAAATATTTCTAAGGTGAAAGAAGGCTGTTTTTGTAACTTGGTTCATATGATTTTTAAAAGATAAGTTGCTGTCTAAAATAACTCCCAGGTCTTTTACTGTTAAACTAGTGGTTACAGAACATCCGTCTAAATGCAGGATGAGATGCTGGAGCTTCTGTGTACTGGTTTTTGGGCCGATGAGCAAAATCTCTGTCTTATCAGAATTTAATAGTAGAAAGTTATGGGTCATCCAATCTCTTAATTCTTTAACACACTCAGTTATCCGAGTTAATTGAGCGTATCGCCTGGTTTAGATGAGATATATAGCTGGGTATCATCAGCATAACAATGAAAGCTAATTCCATGCCTTCTAATGATATTTCCTCAGGGATGCATGTATATTGTGAAAAGCAGGGGTCCTAGAACTGAACCTTGTGGCACGCCATAATTTACTAGCATTAGCCTGGATAGCTCTCCATTCAAATCTACGAAATGGTAACGATCGGACAGGTAGGATTTAAACCAGCTTAATGCCTGTCCCTGAATGCCGAAGTAATTTTGTAAGCGATCTAGGAGGAGATCATGATCTATAGTGTCGAATGCAGCAGTAAGATCTAGTAAAACTAACAGCGAGATGAAGCCTTGGTCTGAAGCTAAAAACAGGTCATTAGTGATTGTAACTAGGGCAGTTTCTGTGCTATGATGGAGCCTGAAACCTGACTGAAACTCTTCAAAGATATTGTTCTCTTGTAAGTGGAAACAGAAGTGGGCAGAGACAATCTTTTCTAAAATCTTACACATAAATGGGAGATTTGAAATTAGTCTGTAATTTGATGCGTGTTTGGATCTAAATGAGGTTTCTTAATGAGGGGCTTAATAACTGCTAACTTGAGGGGTTTATGGACGTGACCTAAAGATAGTGAGGAGTTAATAATATTGAGAAGAGGCTCAGCAGCTGTATGGAACACTTCCTTCAGTAGATTAGTTGGAATGGAATCTAAATGACATGATGTTGATTTAGTTTTGGTGATAAAATAAACTTGATCGCACATTTGTATCTGTTCATAAATGGACCTTAAATTATAACTTTTTAACTTTAATATTCAAATTAACATGCGCATGTATAAATATTGATGCTTTATGCAAATGTATGTTTATTATTAGTGAAACCAAACTCAACATAGAGCATGAAAATATAATATTCTTGTAAATGTTTTAAATTAATTATGGTGTTTTAAATTACGTACATCATCAGGACACCAAACGGAACGTTTTCTTTTCTTTGAGTTCTACAGCAGGAGATCTTCCCCTCCAACCCGTGGAAACAGGTCTTCTTGGAGCTGGATTTGTGCACAGGGGCATTTTCATGCCAGATCAGGTTTTGGGTCTCCTGGTTCAACTGAAGGGAAAATGTCTTGCTCCTGCATCCAAACTTGTCCAGTTCAATTGTGTAAATTCAACTTTGTGTAACAGTTTGGGGGAAAAACCACATCAGGGTCTGAAAGTCAGATTTCACATGACCATATTTTTGGCTAAATAGTGTACATTATTAAAAAAACAAGGTTATCTTCATGATGTAAATGTGACAGGACGTCAAAAATGATACCAATATTTCCTGTGTGTGTGTGTGTGTGTGTGGGTGAACAGGAATGGAGAAGATGATGCAGGTGAAAACCCCACAGTGCTGCTTCAAAGCTCAAGAAAAATTAAAAACTCAACTAAATCCTGAGAGCTGAATCAATTCATGTGTAACAGTTCTAAAAGTAAATGCCCCCCTCCCCACACTGACACCCAGTGGACAGTTCTGTACTGCCATTTGTTTTGAACTCTTACTTTTATTATTAAACTTTATTATTGCAAAGTTACAATTGAAATAGTCGTGTATTGAAATGATATTTATTTGTGTGTGTGTGTGTGTGTGTGTGTGTGTGTGTGTGTGTGTGTGTGTGTGTGTGTGTGTGTTTATTTTGTATACCCAGTAAAGAAATAAACAGGTATTTTAAACTCAGAACTTGTGAATAATTTATGTTTCATATACTCATAAATAATTAATATATGTAAATGCAAATTAATATCCTTTCAATTGTCTTTTTGTTAATGAGCTGGTCCTTCTGACACTCAATAGACAGGAAAAGGTATTTTTTCCCCTGTGAGCAAAAAATTCTATTTGAGTGTGAATGTTTCTTGTTTTTTTAATACCGGACTTCCTGTTTTATGCTCACACTTACACATTAGTGGGAAATACAGGCAGGGGAATTTATTTACAGATGTACAGAAACTCATGAATCCCCCTCAGGGATGAATATAGTGATCTGTCTATCTCTAGATGAACAGTGTTAATTATTGATGCAGTACTGCCCTCTAGTGGTCGAGACCCCACTTCATGTTCTTTTATCTATTTAAACCAACAGTGTAACAATGGCACATCTACAAGATAATCCACTTATCTCATGAAGTTAGACCATTTAAATGTGCTCCACTTCACACCTCCATGTCGCGCATTAAACTAGTGAATGGGATAAAATAAAACCTCATGTCTTATTTATTTAATATACAACCCGAAGCCTACTAATAACAAAACTGTTGGTATTTACTGTTCCTGCCGTTTATTTCCTCTAAATACGTCTTGTGCCTCGAGCTGTTTACCAAAATCACCGTATTCAACATAAAAGTTCCACCACACACTAATGGAGCTCAGTGAGATCATCAGGAAATGTGTATAATCGCTGTCTCACTCTGGATGGAACTGAAACTGGATGTTACTATAGTTACAGGTGTTTATAAGCAGCGCATTCATTTAGATTCAACTGACAAATGCTTTGAACTGACGCCTGAACTTCCAGCCAATCACAATCCACTATTCACACCTGAACCCCTTCCAGCCAATCACAATCCACTATTTACACCTGAACTCCTTCCAGCCAATCACAATCCACTATTCACACTGAACTCCTTCCAGCCAATCACAATCCACTATTCACACCTGAACTCCTTCCAGCCAATCACAATCCACTATTCACACTGAACTCCTTCCAGCCAATCACAATCCACTATTCACACCTGAACTCCTTCCAGCCAATCACAATCCACTATTCACACCTGAACTCCTTCCAGCCAATCACAATCCACTATTCACACCTTAACTCCTTCCAGCCAATCACAATCCACTATTCACACCTTAACTCCTTCCAGCCAATCACAATCCACTATTCACACCTTAACTCCTTCCAGCCAATCACAATCCACTATTCACAGTGACCAGGGTGCAGAACTATTTTTATCCTTTTTGCTTAAATATTGTCACTTTTCTTGACACATATGATGCTGAATGGATGAATTATTAATATGACTTGGATTTGGTTTGCTGTTTTGATCCTGGTCTGGGATTCTGCATTTAAACTGTAACATGCTGCAGGCTGAAACACTGACAAATTACATTGTACATCTCTGTGTTGTCTCTGAGAATCACTCCTGCTATCACTCTTCTCCACCCACTTCACCCTGCCTGCACTCTTTTCTTTACTTCTCTAACACACTCTCCATTACTTTGCACTGTTGACCCCAGGTACCCGAACTCCTCCACCTTCTTCTGCCCTCTCTCTCATTCACACACATGTACTCTGTCTTACTTCTACTGACTTTCATTCCCCTTCTCTCCGGCGTGTACCTCCACCTCTACAGGACCTTCTCCACCTGCTCCCTACTCTCACCACAAATCACAATATCATCCACAAACATCATAGTCCACGGAGACTCCTGTCTGACCTCGTCTTTCAACCTGTTCATCACCACTGCAAACAGGAAAGTGCTCAGAGCCGATCCTTGATGCAGTTCCACCTCCACCTTGAACCAGTCTGTCGTTCCTACTGCACACTTCACTGCTGTCACACTGTCCTCATACATGTCCTGCACCACCCTCACATACTTCTCTGACACACCAGACTTCCTCATACAACACCACAACTCCTCTCTCCATCCTGTCTTACGCTTTCTCTAAATCCACAAACACACAATGCAGCTCCTTCAGACCTTCTCTATACTTTTCCATCAAGATTGAATTGGGCAACTACTGCAGAAGTGATGAGGGAGACAGCCAGAAAGATACTTTGTGTAACATCTGGAAATAGAAAGAAAGACAGAGACGTGGTGGTGGAATGAGGAGAACGAGGTTGGAGAAACAGAATTGGGATTGACAGAGTGATGAGAAAAGTAGACAGTGCTAAGTGGAGAGTGTTATAATGTTATAATGATGTAATGTTATAATGTTATAATGATATAATGTTATAATGTTATGGTTATAATGATATAATGTTATAATATCATTAACATCTGGCTATGTACCAACTACCATCAAGCAAGCAATGGTCATTCCTATCTTGAAGAAACCTGCTCTGGATCCATCAGACATCAACAACTACAGACCGGTATCACTCCTCTCCTTTCTTTCTAAATCTCTGGAATGCACTCTTTTTAACCAACTGTCTGTCTGTCTATCTCTCACAGAACAACCGCCACGATCCGAACCAGTCTGGGTTCAAAGCGGCACATTCCACAGAGACGGCCCTTTGGCTGTTTCTGAGAAACTACATGCTGCTCGGCCAGCCAAGCTGTCATCTGTACTTATCTTCCTGGACCTTTCAGCAGCATTTGACACAGTCAACCACAAGACACTTTTGTCAACCCTCAAGAGCCTCGGTATCTGCGGAACAGCATGGGATTGGTTTGCTTCCTACCTGGAAGGTCGCTCATACCAGGTAACATGGAGGGGATCCACATCTGCAACATGCAGACTCACCAGTGGTGTCCCACAAGGCTCTGTACTTGGTCCCCTCCTTTTCTCCCTCTATAACCACTCCATTGGTGAAGTCATATCCTCACATGAGTTTTCTTATCACTGCTAAGAATATCAGATACCTCCATCAGATACCACAGCTTCCGCTCGGATCTCAGCATGCTTGTCAGACATATCTTTATGGATGTGTGCTCACCAACTTAAACTCAACCCCAGCAAAACAGAAGTGCTGGTCATCCCAGGTGATTCATCCCCAGGTCAAGATCTCCAAATAACACTTTATGACTCTCTGCTCTCCCCTTCAGCCACTGCTCGTAACCTTGGGGTAACTATGGACAATGAACTGTCTTTTTCCCACATGTCGCTAATGTTGCTCGTTCTTGTCGATTTTTTCTCTATAACATCCGAAGGATTCGACCATTTCTGTCCATACAGGCTGCCCAGGTGCTTGTTCAGTCTCTTGTCATTTCAAGACTTGACTACTGCAACTCTCTGCTGGCAGGTCTTCCCCTGAACGCTATTCGTCCACTGCAAATGATCCAAAACGCAGCTGCACGACTTGTGTTCAATCAGCCCAAGTTTTCCCACACCACCCCACTGCTGCGCTCCTTCACTGGCTTCCAGTAGCTGCACGTATCAGATTCAAAACACTGATGCTTGCCTACAAGGCCAAAATGGACCAGCACCATCTTACCTCAGTGACCTCATCACATCTCACACTGCACCACGCTGTCTGAGATCCTCCAGCACTGCTCGACTGGTACCACCTTCTCTCAGAATGAGAGGTAAGTACAATTCAAGGCTCTTCTCTGTTCTGGCACCGAGGTGGTGGAATGATCTTCCCCTAGATGTCCGTACAGCAGAGTCCCTGATTATCTTTAAACGACGACTGAAGACCTACCTCTTCCTGAAATACCTAAATTAGCACTTTCCAAGTTTGTAGAATTCGAGTTATATTTATATTGAGTTTGTATTCTTGCATACCAGTGTAGATTTATTCATTACTAGAGATTTAAAGCACTTTGTACGTCGCTCTGGATAAGGCGTCTGCTAAATGCCATAAATGTAAATGTAAATGTAAATGTAAATGTAATGATATAATGTTATAATTTTATAATGATATAATGTTTTAATGATATAATTTTATAATGATATAATTTTATAATGATATAATGTTAGAATATTATAATGATATAATGTTATAATTTTATAATGATATAATGTTATAATTATATAATGTATGATGTTATAATGTTATAATGTTATAGTTTTATGATGTTATAATGTTATAATGATAAAATGTTATAATGTTATAATGATAAAATGTTATAATGTTATAGTTTTATGATGATATAATGATATAATGATATAATGTTATGATGTTTTAATGTTATAATGTTATAGTTTTATGATGTTATAATGATATAATGTTAAAATGATAAAATGTTAGGTTATAATGATATAATGTTATAATGTTATGATGTTATGATGTTATATGTTATACTGTTATAATGTTGTAATTGTAAAGCATTTTCTTCACACATTCTCTGTGCCACTCTGATAGATGTGTGTACACAGTTAATGATACTGTTTTGAATGAAATTTCTTTTTCTGGCATCACAAGGCAAAGTGTCTCAGGTTAATGAATGTGATTTAAATAAGGTGTGGATCGTTCACGATTTGTGCTTTTTAAAACATTGCATTCCACAATTAGTTCCCAATTACTGTTGTAATGAGCTTCACTCTTCTGGGAAGATGTTCTACTAGATTTTGCAGTTATAATTGATATAATTATATAATGTTATAATGTTATGATGTTATAATGTTATAATGTTATAATGTTATGATGCTAGAATGTTAGAATGTTAGAGTTTACTGTTATAATGAGCTTCACTCTTCTGGGAAGATGTTCTACTAGATTTTGCAGTGTGCTTGGGGAGATTTGCGGTGAAAGCTTGGAAATGTGAGATCATAGTCTGAGATCTAATTCACCATTTCATCAATTTGGTGTTTAAAATCATTTTATGTGATTTATTAGGGCTGAATGGAATTGTGATCAGAGATCAGGTCCCACAGCAGTTTTCAATGATGAAAACATTAAAAGGAATTAAAGAAACACACGCATACTTTTTATCAATTCTGGCTACATTTTTATGCTGGAACAGGTTTGGGTCTCCAGATGAAGTGAAGGAAAAAATGAGCATGTGCTTCTACTTGCAATGTAGCGTTGTGTACAAAATCTTCACAAGAAAAACCCAGCTCTGCCCTGCCACACCCACCACGCCCACCATGCCATGCCCACCACAACCGCCACGCCCACCATGCCATGCCCACCACAACTGCCACGCCCACCATGCCATGCCCACCACAACCGCCACGCCCACCATGCCATGCCCACCACAACCGCCATGCCCACCATGCCATGCCCACCACGACCTGCACCATGTTCTTCTAGATTATCTGTGACCTGTGAACATGATGCTCTAGTTTCAGGTCAGGACTGAATGTTAGATTGGGAATATTGTGCCTTTAATTCACATTTATTTATTTTTCAACTGAGAACCAGGAACCAAATAAATGCAAGACACACAAACTCTCATGTCTATAATTTCACTAAAACACTTTCATATCCTTTCTTTTCAACACTAAAGCTTCTTGCTAGGTGAAGTTCTCAACATTTTCATCCTGTTACTTTATTTACCTCCACCCCAGTCACATGAGTTTGTCCTAAATAGATTTGTCTTTGTCATGTATGAGGAATGCTGATTTACATTAGATCCCAGCTGAGGTTTGCAGGAAGTCAGATGGTTTTTGATGCTTTAGGGTTCCACTTTGCAGGAGACTTTTCTGAGCTGCTGCATGAACTTAATTTCAATACGCAAAAGTTACAATTTATTCATCTATTACATTTATTAGATGAAGGAATTTTCTAGCAACAGGTCCTGCGACTCTGAACTTTTAGGTCCATCATGAGGCTGAATCTCTTTCTTCTTCTCTGTCTAAGCGGTAAGTGTGTATTTCATGACTAAAATCTTTTCATGCCTGTAATCTACTGAAAACTAATTGACCATCATGGGCAAGAGGACATGAACAAGAAAAGTAAGAAAACAATGTTGGCAAAAAATTCCAGATGAGAAACAGATTTGAGCTGAAGTTCAGCAGATCAGAGACACGCTGTAGCTTAACAATAACAATAACAACAACAACAACAACAACAACAATAAAAAATGGAGCTTGTTGGTGACAATGATGCCACATTTGCAACCTGAAGTTCTGGACCTGAGACACACACACACACACACACACACACACACACACACACACACACACACACACACACACAGATCCTTTACTATTCTCAGTGTTGTTATGTTGCAGTCTGATACTACAATCATTCAGATTAATGTTTTGTTAGAGGGTCATTATCACAGGGTCATTAGCCAATCAAACTGGGGGTAAATGTTACATCACTTTCACTAACATCTTCCTTTTATTATTATTATTATTATTATTATTATTATTATTAGTAGTAGTAGTAGTAGTATTATTATAAGAGATATGATACACTGTGGTAGCAGATCTGCTTCTCTGTTAGAAAGTGTGCTACACACCTGCATATTAGACGTGTCCGGTGCCGAGTGTGGATCCATTGTGTGTAAAATTGAAACTATTACCCACAGGCCTCAACCCCATCACCAACCTTCCAGCCATCCTGCACAATTACACCTTTATCCCATCAGTGCAGACGTGGCCAGTGGCCCAGAATTACTGCAGGACCTTTTACCATGACTTGGCTACTATCAGTACTAGCGATGACCAGGCAAAAATAATGGCACTGGCAGCACAAACTTTGACTGGGCAAGCCTGGGTGGGATTGTACAATGACATCAGCAGTTGGCAGTGGTCCTTCCCAAACATCTCATTGATAAGAACGGGTTTCAGCCAGTGGTACTCCGGGCAGCCTGATAATGCTGACGGGAATCAGTCATGTGGAGCGATTCATCTAGGAGGATACTGGCATGATATTCGCTGCACATACCTGAAGCCCTTCATATGCTACAACAGTGAGTCTGTGTGTATTACTGATTAGCTGTCTGGTTTCAGAACCATTAGCTACCTGTGCTAGTGAACTGTACCCTGCTCCACAGGTAACTACAGCGATGCTGAGAGGTTCGTTGGAGTCACCACTCCGCTGAGCTGGATGGACGCTCAGGCTTACTGTCAACACTTTCACACCGATTTAGCTTCTGCCATCAACTCAAGTGATAACAGCGAGCTAAGTTATGTGGTGTCACTTCAGGGTTTCTCTTGGTTTGGACTTCACAGGGACACTTGGAAGTGGTCGGATGGAACACAAATGTCCAACGTAACATGGCTCTCTGGCCAGCCCAATAATTACTTTAAACCAGAGAACTGTGGCAGTTTTAATAACGGGTTTATGAGTGACGAATTGTGCATTAAAACTTCTCCTTCTTCTGTCACACTGGTGAGTTTTTACACTGCAATATACATGCTAATTATGCTAAACTTCACCTTCTTCAGAAGGTTCTGTTGACAGCTTTATAAATCAGCACATATCAAAATAAACAATTTCCAAAGAGCAGGAAACTTGCCAATTATTAGTCAGCAAATTAGCAAATTAGCAGGTTGCTAAACAAGTTTATAAGTATATAAGTATGGAAATAACTAGCAGCCTGAATCGAATGAATTTTCTTATCTGCATTCAAATTCTTTACGTGATTAAAAAGAAACCTATAATATATTGTTTAATTAATTATATCAATAATTAAATAAATATGTTTACATTTTAAATCACCACTGCAGATAAAACTCCAGCCAATAGAGATCAAGTTACAGTTTAGAATTAATACGTGAAACATGTGACTATCAAGAAATGTTGATGTTTGACTCTGTATGTGTTTGTTTTGCTCCAGTTATTCCGGTAAGGAAACATCAAATAATGAATTTCCAGGTTCTGTCTGATGGCACAGGGTTTAATCCTGCTTTCCAGCTCACTTTTTTACAGTTAGTGGGTCATGTGGTGATAAATTTGATCAAATGTTTTATGAATATGCTAATCAGACTGGTGATGCTAACATTACCCTTGTGCAAATCTAATCTACAGATAAATCTGAAACTGAAGGAACACGACATGCTGTTGAACTCCGCCGTGCGCTTCAGGCTGCAGCCAGATGGAAATCTTTTCTACAGGAAACGCAAATATTACCCCTAAATCCTTTTATTCAGGTTCTGTACCTTTAGATATGATGAGATATGATAATATTCTTACTTTTATGGTGTATGTTTCCTTCTGTAGATTCTGGGATTATGAATAATCTGTACTGGGTTTATGAATAGTCTTCTGTATATGTAGATAATGTGATAATAATCTGAATATGTAGATAATGGGATTAGGAATATCCTGTATATGTAGATAATGGGATTAGGAATAATCTGAATATGTAGATAATGGGATTAGGAATATCTTGTATATGCAGATAATGGGATTAGGAATAATATGCATATGTAGATAATGGGATTAGGAATATCCTGTATATGTAGATAATGGGATTATGAATAATATGCATATGTAGATAATGGGATGATGAATAATCTGTATATGTAGATAACGGGATTAGGAATAATCTGTATATGTAGATAACGGGATTAGGAATAATCTGTATATGTAGATAACGGGATTATGAATAATATGCATATGTAGATAATGGGATTAGGAATAATCTGTATATGTAGATAATGGGATTATGAATAATATGCATATGTAGATAATGGGATTAGGAATAATCTGTATATGTAGAAAATGGGATTATGATTGTTTGAAGCTGTTGATTGGTCACTTGGACATAATAGTATATCACATTTACTTTAATCATTCGATGGAATTTGTCATTAAATGTAGCCAGAAATTGATTAAAAAAAGCATGTTGTGTGTTTCTTTAATTCCTTTTTCATTTCCATGATCTCTGATCACAATTCCATTCAGCCCTAATAAATCACTGAAAATGATTTTAAACACCAAATTGATGAAATGGTGGATTAGATCTCAGACTATGGTTTAATATTTCCAAGGTTTCACCACAAATCTCCTCAAGCACACTGCAAAATCTAGTAGAACATCTTCCCAGAAGAGTGGAGCTCATTATAACAGTAAATGGGAACTACAGGTAAAATGTGATGTTCCAAAAAAATGACCACCGAAGCCACACAATTGACTGCACTGTTCTGCTTCTGGTTGGAGTTTTGATGCACTTTATGGCCAAAGGTTTGTTGAAAACTGACTATAAGACTGGAATGTGGAATGGGATGTTTAAAAAAAGGTCTTTCATTATCAGATACAAAATAAAATAAACAAACAAACAAACAAATAAAAGTTTAAATCTGACATGTTTGAAACCTTCAGCACTGATTAGGTTCCTTTTATTCTGTCCATCAAAATATTTTCCATTGACTGAAATAAAAATGAAATGAATTTCCAAATAAACGAGCACTAAACTGTAACACGTACAAAAAACCCAAACAGTATTTAAAAATATATACAACTGGAAAATATGAAACACCTCACAACTGGAAATTCTTTCAGACATTTATTTTACATAAAAAAAAAAAGTTGTGAACGGATTAAAATCGAGCTGTAAAGTTTCCTGTATTGCGAGATATTTACTTTAAATCATGTATAAGATTAATGAAGTGAGTAAATGTCTAAAGCAGCTCGGTTTACCAGAGAGAGATTTCTTTCATGCTGTCGCCTGAACATTTTTCACGTCTATCTGGTCAATTACACGTTTGCAAATATCCAGGCTTTATCCAAATTGTAGAGAACAGAAACTAAAACCAGACTAAAACAAACTAAAATACAAAAGGAAAGTAATGAGGTGCAAAAGATAAACATCAGATCAAAGCTACATACACACCTGAAAATCAGCTGAATTCAAAATATAATAAAAAAAGGAAAATACAAAACAAATATCTCTGGACTGAACATAATAAAGGAAAGAGTGACCAAGCTGCCACTACTGGGCCCCTGAGCATGGCCCTTAACCCCGAGGCTGCTCAGTAGTAAATGGAACTCAATGCCACAGAGGAAGCACTAAATCTGTATGTTTAAATGCTTTTAAAGAATCTCACACATGCCCATGTAGATCAGATGACTGACTGGACATCAAAACCAGTAGAGTATCAAAAGTGCACCTTAGAGGTGCCACAGGATCATTCAGAACATGCAAAACGCTGGATTCTGGAAACTTCTTGATGCACATTTACACTTTTCTCTTGTCAGTTTTTCATATTGCTGACTCCGGCAGTAAAGAGAAATACATTCAATAATCTGTGTTCCCTTTTAAATAAACAGGAATAAATCCAATTTTCTGCTCATTGGGTGAATGTCAGATAAATTCCCCTGTTGCCCTGGAATTCTGTGTGTGTGTGTGTGTGTGTGTGTGTGTGTGTGTGTGTGTGTGTGTGTGTGTGATATAATACAACCCCTTACACTACAAAGCTTCCTGACTATTTTACATTTCTCTACTAAGCATAAGTTGAAACAGTTGTGCTTTAGTATTGTGGAAAGAATCAGGAGATTGTGTACCAATGATGATGGACCTTACTCCATCTGTCATTTCTGGCCTGTTAAGATGGAACTCAGGGATCACCGGTTTATTGAAGGTAGTGTGAAACGTGTACAGGTGATTCACACCCTGAGAGGAAATGCGGTAAAAGGACAGCGTTCCCTCTGGGTAGTCCAGGTACACTCCAAATGTTTCTGGACCAGGTTTTGGGCGAGGATATACACACATATATATTGTTTTCATACGTGCTTCTTCTTCATGGATGGCAGAATACTGGTCCTTGTTGCACATAAACTTTAAAGATTTTCCCATAATGCCGCCTTTGTCGTCCTTTAATGCTAGACAGACAAAGCCAGTCCATTGTACCTCCCAGTAAAACCGTCCACCTTCCAGTTTTTCCCTGCAGGATGCCTTGACCCACTTGGTTTGTTTGTTGGTTATATTTTCCAGGTCATAGTACATATCTTCAAACTCTGGCAACCAAGCGATTCCTTTCCTGTCTTGAGAACAAATGAGGTCATATGTGTAATTGATGTTGAGCTCTTGGTAGTCTAGGGAGAAAAACATAAACATTTACCTTCTTTTATTGTCAAAAATGTCAATCATTTGACAATGTGCTTTTTAATTTCAGAGTTTCAAGGCTGGTGGATGTGGAATCCACAATGTAAAAGATAATAATGCATTACTTAAGGTAGTGTCCGAGGTTAAATTGCTTTCATGCTGCACATCACACACCTTTAAAGTTACCATATTATACCATACCACACACTTCCTTTGGGATTCAGCTCATGCTGTTGTTCTGATTGCTTCAGTCAGGTGTGTGTTTATCTTTAACTTTGTTAAAAACACACCAATAACCTTTCCTGTAAAAACCTCCCAACAACACAATGCTCCCACCATCATGACTCAAGTGTGGGATTGGAGTTATTCAGAAATAAGTAAGGAACTTTATTGTCTTTGTTGTCGAAGGGGCGCCAGTACACGCCCACTACAGGAAAAACACTTTAAACACGTCTGCTGGCATGGTGCTGAACGGACAGCGGCAGTTTAGCATCAGTGTCATGGAGTGTCTAAACCTGGATGAGAGAAGGCGGGCCAGAAAAATTAAACCCATGATCAGGAGCAGAGCTGATCTTCACCATCTGTGAGGAGACCAAAGTGTATAAAAGGAGGCCATGGAGCCTGGGGAGGAGAGCCTGACTCTGACTACACTAACAGAACGTATCTCTTTGTTCTCCCCCACAGGCAGCAGCAGCAGTAGTCTGGCAACTCTCCAACAGCAACATAAACAATTAAACATTTAAATAGTCAGACAAATGAGAAGCTGCCCCCCTTTTTACAACTTTATCTTACCAGAGAAACTCTCCAACAGCTTTATGATCTATTGCATCTTCCTCGCATGAAAGCGTCTCAGGCCGAGATAACACAGGACTCACATACGCTATTAGATATGTTGGTATCTTATTGCACCAACCTCTTCACTAGACCTTTTATTGATTCATTGGGTTCAACAAAACCTTTCTGACCAAAGTATGGTAATCCCTGGTTGTAATACATTCAGATGTTAGTCCCAGTGGATTCTTTTTCAGTTTGTTTGGAATGTCATGAGTTCAAATCCCAGTCACTGCAGCCACTGCTAGGAAGGCCCTTGTTTAGTTGAATGAATTAGATAATTGTAAGTCACTCTGTAAAAGGGCATTACCAAATTCAAATGTAAATGCTCTTAAATTCCCTGTGTTTACTCCACAGTCCATGTCTGAAATGATTCATACTTTAATGGACTTGAACGTGTGATAACATGGAATGTGTGGAGCTGATCAATTATCTTTAACCTCAACTGTATATAATTTAATATTTAAGTAAATAAAAGGAAGCAGGATGTAAAAGATTTCATAGACACTCACATTTCCAGAGACCATTTGCTAGTCGTGACTGTCCATCATGGTCCAATCTACACAAAACACACACAAACATTTTGTTTAGCTAAAACTGTGTGCATATTTGCTCCATTCTTTAGCCCTACATGGCTGCAAAGAATAAACGTCCTACCTAACAACCTTTCAGCAGAAAAACATTTTTTTATAAATATAAGATAAATATAATATAAAAGCTAAGTAACAAAAAAAAAAAAGCTAAGTCTTGAGAAAATGGAGTTGTGGTTGAGCACTGGTTTGTGAATGGAGGGTGGAGCCAGAGGAAGTATGTGGTCTACCAGGACATGCGGATGGTCAGCTGCACCCCTGAAGCACTGGCAGTAGTTCTGCTTGTTGCCATTCTGCAAACTTGGTTGCTGTGTCATAGTGCTGTGTGACATAGATCTTGTGGTGCAGGAGCAGTTTGTTGATCGACTACCAGGAGAGACAGTAAAATGGGTCCAGTGCCACTGCATTGCTACTAGAGGTGGTTCAGTCGGGTGAAGACCACTTGGTGCAGGGGCAGGTAAGCCTTGCAGTTGGTGTTCTGTGTGTTGAAATTTGATGGATCTTATCATGCCATTAGAAAGAACTGCACAAGGGCATCCAATGTGTTAGTTTTGGTCGCCTATAGAATGTGATACTCATAATTGGTACCTTTGTGCGTAATTTTTCAGCATTGTGAGGCACTATTCCTTGTTATCTCACGAGGTCCTAACTGACCACAGCACACACAGAATTTTACTCATTTGTTTTCACCTCATAGAACACTGTACTGAAACACTCCCATTAGTAGTGGTGCACGACTACCCCATTTTTTGCCAGAGAACAAAAAAACAGGTAATTCAGGAAGAGCTCAGGGTGTGCATTAAAATATTTTCAATGAATTAGCATACATGTAATCAAATATACATATTCATTTAAAGTGAACTTCATTTATGTACCTTAGGTTGTGCAGTTTGTAACATGGATCATGAAGTAGGTTAGTAAGGAGCTTCTTTCCTAATTGTTCTGGATGATTATAGCTCACATCAAGATCATTCAGGACTGATGATGGGTTTAAGCTGAGAGCTGAAGCCAAAGAAAAGCAGCCCTTTGAACTAATGAAACATCCTGACAACCTGAAAGACAGAAGGTGAAGCTGAAAGTGAAGCAAATTGTGACAAAGGAGTTACCATTCCAAAATAATGTCAGATAAAACACAACTGGTATCTTGAAACTAGATATGATATTGGCCTCAGTTAACTAACAGGGTTTCTTTAATAAGAAAAACAGTGAGATCAGTTGTGGTGCAGCTGAGTGAAAACTCTGAGTAGTGATTGAGGGTTTGGCTTGGGCTCGAGAGGTGTGGTTTGGGATGAGCCAATCAGAGGTTTGGAGTAACAGTGTTGGAATAACTGTTGTAGCGGTTGAGTTGTGTGAGGAAGTCACTGGAAGAGGTTGAGATTTTTTGTAAAAATGCTATGATCATACAAATGTGCAAATGCATTTATTGTTTCTTTACACAGCTGAATAAATCTGGAGGCCAGACATTGGCTAGATGACTTGGATGGAAAAAAACATTATAAACATTTTTCAAACCCCAGTTTCTGGAGGACGCAGTTGGGATTTTTCAGTCCGGCAGCAAGAAGGTGAACTCCTGAATCCTGAAGGTCATTATCTTTTAGGTTGAGTGATTTAACCACAGAGTATGTGGCCAAGGTCACTGCCAGATATAAACACGATTTCCTTGAGAGGTTACACTGTCTAAGCCTGTGGGAATGAGAAAAAAAGGATTTATAAATTCTCTCATGCAGTCAACCCCGATTATTCACGGTTCAGAAAATTTGCGGGTTTTCATTCGGAACCTAAGTAACAGCAAGTTGCGGATTATCTCAAAATTTGCGGGAATCGGTAGTGGGACCAAATGTTCAGGAACGTTAAGAATAACATTTTTTATGTGTTTTCACTAACAAATTTCATAAAAAATGTAAAAACATTATTGAATTAAAGTGACATAATATCTAAATTAATTCAATAAGGTACTATAGGGGCTGCGGGGGTGCATTTAAAATTCACAGATTTTCGGAACTGATTTTTTACCACGCACACCTGGATCTCATCATCACTCATGCCTCCACTCTCTCTGGAGCTCCAGGCATAACAACGCTCACCTGGGGCCCATCATCACTCCACCCCGCTTCTATATAAGCTCCTAATTCACTCCCACTCCCCGTTCATTATTGAATGTGTTGGACGCTACGTACTGTGTGAATGGGTAGTTTGTTTTCTGTTCTATGTCTTCCGTTCTGTCCGGACTCCACAATCCCGTACCGGCTGCGCTTCACCTCCCCGCGCATCTCGGGGCTGCTAGCGCACCTCGGACTCTCTCAACCGTAGGACTGCCGTGTGCTTGTGCTTGTGTGTGTGCTTGTGTGTCTCTCTCTCCCTCACACTTGTATTAAAACCCGAGCGAGCTGTACTCCGGCTTCCGCCTTCTGTTTTCGCTCGCACCCTGACAGAGCCACCTTTCCAGCACCAGGATATGAGCTGCAACCGAGTAGAGAAAACTGTAGTTAGCTGCCTAACTTAGGCAGCGCCACAGGACAAGCCCATGACCACTCCAAACCACATACCCCCCCACACCAACCCCTGCCCTGCTGACTTAAGAAGCACCATTGAAAGCCCAGGGTCCTAAGCGGTCTGGGTAAAATCTATGCTGCACTCCTGCAGTTGACACAGACTTCTCCTCCCAGGAGGATTGGGGAACCACAAAGGGGAGTGGCCACTATTAAAGGTCTGGTCCCTACACTACCTGAGCCTCTGCCTCCAGCCTCTGCCAGTAGAGACTGTCCAGAGTTTCCTAAAAACCCAACTCACTCACAGGAGGACCATAAGAACCAAGTGATGACAGAAGCATCCCTCACAGAATCAACTCGCATACTTGACTCAAGAGGAGGATAGTACAGATGAAAAGAGGGTGAGTCTAACAACAATGCTAACCCAGTCTCTGTTTCAGCAGAACACCCATGAGGCAACTTTAGGTGAGAACAGAAGGAAAACAATCACATGAAACACTGTTTGGGACAGGTGTTACAAATAAAGTGGGCAAATGAGCAAAAGGCCATGTGCTTACAACCACCCTTAATTTCAGGATAAAGGAATGAGAGCTCCTTTGCTACATTATCTGAAAATGTGACGTTCTCAAAATGGTTCTCACCCCAGTGTCTGTAGCTGACAATGAGGACTCATTAGTCCAGGGTAGAGTTGTTTTACTCCCACATCACTGGTGCTGCAGTTGTCCAGAATCAACTCTTTCAGAAATGAATGCTTGAGGGCTGATGACAGATATGTACAGCTCTCAGCACTGATCTGACTGCCAGACAGTCTGCAAAAAAACACCAAGTTAGTAAACTTTAATAAACATTACTAAACTGATATTGGCATGAAACATTGGCAAGAAATGATGAACTGTCTGTGGTGTCAGATTTAGTATATTCTATTAATACATTGTTATTTCATAAAAAATGAAACTTGATTGGTCTGGTTGATGCACTGACATTTGTTCTTTCTAGCATTATTACATGCTCTATAAAGTCGTCAAATTCTCAAACTCGCTCAAATCCTTACGCTCGCCCATTTCTCGTGCTTCTAACCCAGACATGGGCAAACTACGGCTTGGGTTGGGTTTATTAATCCGGCCCGCAGAACGTGACCAAATTCTATTAAAATATGTACGGGTAAACATTGTTCAATTTACCTTTCCCCTGTAATGCCCACATTTCCCTAAAGATGTCACACTTCAGCTCCATTGACCTTGTTCGCGTGCAATACTCTCTTCTTCTCTTAAGAGAGCTTAATCTGATACTCTTAAAAAAATTGGGACAGTTTGACAAACACCTCGGATCTATCTGTGTTTATTGATGCACTGGCAAAATATATATTAAAATATATATATATATATATATATATATATATATATATATATATATATGTATGTATGTATGTATATGTATGACCCGGCCCCTCTGTCAAATTTTAGAACCCATTGTGGCCCGTGAGTCAAAAAGTTTGCCCATCCCTGTTCTAACACATCGGATTTGAGGGCAAAATGTTCACTTGCTGTCTAATATTTTCCACCCAAGGAAGTGCCCTTTGACCTGGATGGTTTCAGATTCAGGTGATTGCTCCCTCTGGTGGAGCGGAGGGGTCATTGTTGGGACCGTCGTAATGTTATGCCTGAACTGTGTATATAAGACTATAACACTATGGAAACAGAAGGTTGGTATTTCCCTAAACATGTACATGTGTAATGTTTAATGAATTTGAAAACATTTTGTAATAAATTGTAAATTTCCCTCACCTTAATATTTGAAGGTAACAACTGGGACTCTGAAGACCTTGAAGGACCCGTTTCATACCATTCAAAGTTAAGTTGTTGTAACTGATGTCCAGCTCTTTCAAGTTACACTCTGATGACTGAAAAGCTGAAAGCAAAATGTCTGCACAGTCATCTTTAAAGAAGCAGGAAAAGAGTCTGCAAAAAGACAAAGAAAGTATTTGGTCATTCTGTAGTTTTTCACTATAAAGTAGTTCATAGGTTGAGATGGGCTTAAAAAAAACCCTCAAATTTAAACATTATAAGTTCAAATGTATTTTAAATGGTTTTATTTTTAAGAAACAACAGTCTGGTACACCGTGACAAACACTGAAACCATCACACCATAAACCCCAAATCTTATTGTAATTATTCAATTCTGTTGAACTATTTAAAGTATTTACTGCATGGTATCTAAAGGAACACACTCCCTGTCCATGAGACTGATGTTACCTAACGAGATAATAGTCTTATGTATCGCCTCACACATCAGTTTCATTGAGCCTATAACATCATAGTGTGTGTCAATCACGCGACTATTGTTTCTTATTTAGAAACACTTACACTTATTGGACTGACTAGGAATAAGTTTGCTAACATTAATCCTATCAACTGTTTATTACAAAATATTTCATAACCTCACGTTAGTGTGTGTGGCTGGGGGTGGGGTCCCATCAGGACAGCATGCAAAAGAGATGCTCCTGATTTCTCCAGGTTGGTGTGACTGATGTTTAGGTTCTGCAGTCTGCAATAGGGACTGTTCAGACCAGAGTTAAGAGACTCCTGATGCAATAAAAATTGTGACTGAGGTCCAGCTCTCTTAAGGGGTTATCTGGATCCTGAAGTGCAATCGCCACAGTCGTTCCACATTCTTTTGTCAGTCCACAATCAGCCATCCTGCAAAAACAGATATTCAACTGAATTATATTCCTGGGTTGCTCTTACCAATCATCTCCATAAATCCTGCAAAGTGAAGCGACATAAACATAATACACACGATCAGATCTTACAGATGGATTTCAAAACCCAAGTAAAAACCTATCGAGAAAATATAACTAATAAAATGCGTAAGATTGATGAACGCACAAAAACACTGAACCTTGAAGTGGATGACCTGTAAAGGAAGAAGCCCACATCAGATTCCTCTCCTGTCAGCCAAGAGCAGAAATCTTGGAGGCTGAATCTCCATTTTTCAGTGAAACTGTGCCTATGAGAGCCTCAGATACCCGTTTTTGGCTTAGAGGAGAAGAACATAATGCTACTGTAGCTCATCCACCTGAAGGCATGCTGAGATGATTTTCTGCCCATCACAGTTTTACATCCTCATGTTCAAACCAATCAGACCATTTTCCTCTGATCAACAAGGAGTTTCAACCCAGTTCTGATCTGTTCTGTTCTGATTTTCTAAAGCACTTTTCTCTGTAAACTCTGCATTTATTGCATTTGGTCAAAGCCTTTATCCAGATTACAATCACAAAATATATGTACAGATGAAAAAACAGATGAAATTATTAGATTGTAAGTAACAGCAGTACACAAATATAAGTAACTGAATTAAAAAATAAAATATTACTGAGATAAAAAAAAAGAAGTTTCACTCACAGAGCACGTCTACACTTCCTCACAGCAGGCACAAGCCTCCTACGTCCTTCATCAGATGTGTTGAATTTATTCAGATCCAATTCTTCCAGGATTTCTTTGGACATCAGAATGAGGTAGGCCAAGGTGGAGCATTGTGCTGCTGTTAATCGGGGCTTTGTTTGTTTTCCTATAGTCAGAAATCTCCTGATTTCCTCTGCCATCGAGTGGTCATCCAGCTCCAGAAGACACTGAAAAAGGTTTATGCATCTCTCTGAAGAAGGAGTTTTTCTGTCATCTTCTTCTCTGAGCATATTTTTGATATACTGCATAGTTTCATGAATGTTCTTCTGCATGTTCTCTACTTTCAATGGGATGGACTTCAGCAGCTGCAAATTGGGCTCCATTGAGAGACCAAGAAGGAAACGAAGAAAAAGGTCCAAATGCCCACTTTTACTCTTCATGGCATTGTCTACTGCATTTTTTTGTAAATCATGCAAGGTCAACTTTTGTTGAGGAACCTTCAATGGAAGGTCAGATTCATTGTTACACTCAAAATCATTATAATAGCTACTTTCACTGGATGCAGAGTCGTAGTCTTCATCTTCATCAGAGAAGTGTAGAGCACGGTGTGCTGCGGCAGGTTTGTCTTGTCTGGACTGCATCGCATTGATTCCTTCAACAGCAAAAGTGTGGTGAACAAAAAAGGCTGCATGATACTCCTGAAAGCTCAAGTGCACAAAGCTGTAGTTCTTTTTTGAAAACATGGGATCTTCTTCTCTAACAATCTCAGTAAACACTCCTGACCTCACAGAGGCTTCAGCGACATCAATGCCATAATCTCTCAGATCATCTTCTGAAAACACAATGCTGCTTTTCTGAAGTTTTTCAAAAGCCAGCTTCCCAAGTTTCAGTATGATCTCCATATCAGAGTCAGAAAGCCTTAATGGATCTCTTTCTGTCCTTCCCAGATATTTTCTCTTTTTCTCATTCGTTTGGATAAGCAAAAAGCGTGTGTACATCTCAGTAAGAGAGGATGGGATTCTTTCATGCCCTTTGATTAGCATTTTTTCCAGAACCGTTTCTATGATCCAACAGAAGATTGGTATGTGGCACATGATCTCAAGGCTTCTTGTGTCCTTCACGTGTGAGATGATCCTGTCAGCCAAGGTTTTGTCGCTGGTTCTTTTTCTAAAGTACTCCTCCTTCTGCAAGTCTGTGAATCCTCGTACTTCAGTCATACGTTGGATCAGATCTGCAGGGATGCTGTCTATGGCAGCTGGCCGTGAAGTTATCCACACCAACGCAGATGGAAGCAGATATCCTTTGATGATGTTGGTCATCAGCTCATCCAGAGATGCCGGTTTGGAAACGCTCGAGATTCTTTTGTTCTCGAAATCAAATTTGAGCTTGCTTTCATCTAGACCATCAAAAATGAATAAAATCCTACAGCTGTCATAATATTTAACATCCTGAAATTCTTTAAGCTCTAAGTGGAATTCACGGAGAAGCTCATGAAGACTGTACTTCTCATTAATGATGGAGTTCAGTTCACGAAAAGGTAAAACAAATATCAGATCGATGTCCTGATTGGCTTTTTCTTCAGCCCAGTCAAGAATAAACTTCTGCACCGAGACGGTTTTCCCAATTCCAGCAATTCCTTTAGTCAGCACAGTTCTGATTTTACGCTCTACGTTTTTGGTACCATGCTTCTTCTTATCGTCAGGGTTCTGCTCAGGTCTTTGTTGGTTAAATGGTTTGAAAATCTCATTGCAGTTAATTGGCATGTCCTGTTCAGTAGATGTCTTGAACGCAGGGTCAATCTGCCAAACCTCATGCTCCTTGTTCACGCCTTCTGTTTCTCCCACTGTGATAAAAAGCTCTGTGTAAATCTCCCTGAAGAGAGTCGGGTTTCCTCTTCTAGCAATTCCTTCAAATATGATCTCGAATTTCTCTCTCAGGTTCGATTTCAACGTTTTACTGACACTGAATATGATGTCAGATGCTGAAAAATGAGATAACTGCATGTCAGGAGAGATGAAAACACAGATCACACTTTTGTATGATGTTTAACATTTTTCAAAACTCTGTTGTTCATAAATAAGCATTTACTGATTATTAACTCTCGATCCAGAGTCCAGTGCCTAAACCACTGAGCTCCAACCTCCAGTTTACATTCTAAACATCTCAGAGGGCAACCACTCTCTGATTAGGATTAAGAAGAACTAAGAGTTGGAGATTAAGGGATCAGGGTTAGGGATTAGGTGTTGGGTATTTATAGTTCAGCATTAGGGATTAGGTGTTGGGTATTTATAGTTCAGCATTAGGGATTAAGTGTTGGGGATTAAGGGTTAGGGATTAAGGCCTGTGGTTAGGGATTAACTAAGAGATAATTAAGGGTTGGTGTAAGGGATTAAAGGTTCAGGGTCAGGTATTAAGGGTTGAGGATTAGGGATTTTGGATTAAGGGCTAGGAATTAAGAGTGAGGGATTAAGGTTCAGGAAATAAGGATTGGGATTAAGGGATCAACATTAAGAATTAGGAGGGTGAGATTAAAAGTTGGGGATTAAAGGTTCAGGTTCAAGGGTTCAGGGTTTGGGTTGGTGTCAGGGATTACAGGTATTTTTGTACACTTTATTCTTTCACTTTGCTGAAGAGTGGAAGGAAAATAACCGTCTTACTGGTATGAGATGCTCCACACTGGGTTGTCTGCTGGGACTGAACTAGAAGAACATGCAGAGTAAAGGAATGAAGTGCTCAGATTAATGAGGAGTTCATAATATTATGAAGATCATGCTATTTATAAAAAAAACTATTCAAATGTTTGTACCTGCTGTAGGTTTGTGTGTTTCAGTTGTGATATTAACATTTCCTTTGATGTGACAACCAACCAGCTGAGGTGCAATAACAGCTGCATTGTCCTGAGCTGTAATACAGGACTTGGGGGGAACATGGGGTAGGGACGAAGATGCAGGAGTCACTGAGTCTTCCTCCATTTCAGAGCTGAAATAATAGATTTATTATTATATATAAATATATAATAAATATCATTATTATAATAATAAATATTCCTCGAAATCATCGTTCACATCTGAACAGAAACAGAGGAGATTTTTGAACATTTAACTGTGATCACATTCTACTGTGGTGATCAGTTGTTCTCATTATGACCTGTAGATGGCAGCAGTGCGTATATACTGTATGTTCAACAAACAGATACCTGCCAAGCTGTTATGCTCGTATTATATCAGGTTGAGAGCTGAAAGAAGAAAATAAAGAAGTCACATGTCAGTTCATACAATAGTGTTCTGTGTTTTAAGGAAAAAAATCCCCACATCTACCAGGCTTTTCTTTTCAGAGACATTTATGGGTGGAAATCTGATCCAAGTTCGAGATCCAAGTTCGAGACCCCAGAGACTACAGATGTGTCATGTCACATCTTTCACATCTGTCTCAGACTGAAGGTGTTCTCCTGTCACACATCCTTCACTCAGTCGAGGTGCAGATACTGATGTTTTAAAAGACTCTGACATGTTCTTCAGTAAAAAGTAGTGTTTTAGTGTCACGCTGGAAACTGAACCACATATTAATATTATGGCTGTCAATTGATTATAATAAATTAATGATGGTGTTTTAATTTACATAAATCATCAGGACACCAAACAGAACCTTTGCTTTGTTTCCACACGGACGGTTAATGAGGTGATACCGGAGAAACTGTACCTTCTCTAACTTTCATACGGATTACAGAATGAGAGAATATTCGTTTTCTATGTGAACTGGTTGAGTTTTTATTCATTTATATTTATTGTGTCTGTGAGGTAAATATTCACTGAGATTCCAGTTGTTTTATTTTTGTGTCTGTGAAGAGAGATGATAGTGATGGCAGAGAGCGCCCCCTGTCTGCATTTTGTTGTTGTTATGAGTAAACGCTTTACAGATTCGAATGATGCATTGCTTTTATCTGTGAGATCAAAAAAGTTCATTTCAGCGTTAAAAGAAAAAAAAAAAGCGTTTGTCGACCCTCATTATGTTTATGTTTACTGATGATAAGTTCATGTTCGGTGGAGTTTATTCATAATGTTATTAAATTAGTGTGGTGTGTGAGAAACAGGAGATGATCCACCAGTGGAGTGAAGAAGCAGCACAATGACATGAAACATGTTGATGAGCTGAAAACGGTGCAGTGAGAAGAATAAATATTGATGATGTCATCAAACAGATTAAATCTAAAATAACGAGTCTGATGTGAAAATGTAAGAAGTAGAAAGAACAGATATTTGTGTAAAATTAGTGAAAGTGAAAAGTTAAAAAATAAACAGTAAAAAACTGAAACCAGAAAAAATCCACTGAAGTAAAATAACAAAGTGTTTATACTTCATTACTTCCCTCCTCTGATTGTGAGACATGTAAATCTGTGTGTGTGTGTGTGTGTGTGTGTGTGTGTGTGTGTGTGTGTGTGTGTGTGTGTTTGAAAGTGTGTTGGTCAGATCTTTTACACTTTTGTAAGAACGTTGTAAATATATTTTTACAAACGTTATAAATAATAATAATAATAATAATAATAATAATAATAATAATAATAATAAGAGTCACTGGTGTTTAATCTCCTGAAAGTCCTGACCTCATCTGCAGCTCGTCTCTGCTCTCACTCTGCGGAAGAATCAGCAGAAGAAACGAGAGAAAATCCCGGAACAAGTTTTAGTTTCGTTTTGTGCAGAAATGAAACGTGACCGAAATGACGTCAGAAAAGTGCTGAAGTTGCGATCAGATGTAATGATGGAGAATAAACACATTACCGGTGTTGTTTTTGATGAAACTCGACCCAGTCTGCTTCTGATATTCTGTAGCGTCAACCACAGTTTATTTTCTCCCTCCTTCACATATCAACTTCCCTTTTCTCTACTGCCCCCTACAGACTATACACCAGAACAGCACATATAACATCATTCAAACATCTGGAATATTATATATTACACCCCCACTGCATTACAACACTGTACATCAGTCTTTTATATACCAATGCATCAGTTTACAAAACTAAACAAACCACAACTTTATTAATATTTGTGACAACTGACGTAAGAATGGATTTTAGAGGAGCAATTCACCAACACCTTTTACAATCACAGCTCAGTGATGATCCAGGGTTTCACTTCACCTCCTGATCTGGAGATACTTTGTTATAAACAACGATGAACTGTAATAAATATACAATTTTAAAAATGTCCTGAGACGAGACAATGCTAAACAGTAGGTGAAAAAATCAGAATCTACCAAAGGTTGTTGAAGGTGATAAGCTTTGTGGAGTTTTCAGAAGGTTTGACTGAACGGGAAGCAGCTCCACCTTTCATTAGCTGAATGAATGAGCTCTGTTCAGCGTGATGTCCTCGAGTGTAGGCAGAGGATGTGTGGTGTTTTATAGCCTTATTAGGATCTCATAGATCCAGACATACTCTCAGCCTACCAGTTTTCTTCTTCTCCACATCACATCAGGGCCTTTACTCCATCAGTCAACTCTGGAACTCTGATATCTTCCTCTTCCATAGAGTCCAGCTCTTCTTTTAGACGGTCTCATGGGGCAGAGGGATTTACAAGGTTATTATTATTATCAATAATGAAAACATCTACACTAAAGTCTTATTATTGCTGTTAAAACCCCAAGAAGTTGATGAACTGATATTAATTAATGATCTTTTTTCTACACTTAGTTAATTATAAAACTATTTAAAATAACAAACACAGTGGAACCTCGGGTTACGAACGCCCGGCATACGTATAATTCAGGTTACGAATCGCAGTTCATCAAAATTTTTGCCCCTGGTTACGAACAATATATCGGGATACGAACGTCGCTCACCAAAAAATCGCAGGCAAGTTGGTTGTTTTTGCTCTATCCACGCAGCTCATCACATCAGTTAGCGTCCTGTGTCCCTAGCGAGAGCATCGTGTTACTTATCCGCTTGAACTTTTCCCGGCAGCAGCGTAACAACTCGTTAGTTGATGCTCGTGGAATGATGAGATGGACAACATTAGCCGATGCATAACCACTTTACTTGTTTTTATGAAGATAGATTAGCAGGGTTACAGTCTTTTCCGAAGTACAATACCCATAATGAATTTCACTCTGGACTTCAATACCAACTGATAGTAGCCTTAAAGAAACAGCTCTCATTTTCCCTCTAATGCAACAATTGTCTCAGCGTTCGTGTTAATAACACTGTCTTTAATATTCTATAATATAATATATAATAATATATAAATAATATAATATATAATAATATATAAATAATATAATATAATAAGATTCTCCTTCCAAACAATAACTCTCCCTCCTCCCCCTTCTTATTCTGTTTTATTATACAGATTAGACATTTACTTTATTGAACACATTTAAAGATAGAGATAATAATAATAATAATAATAATAATAATAATAATAATAATAATAATAATATTCCGTAAGGATTTGAATGAAATAACAGGTTTCTTAATAAAGATCTCATTTGATTGGTTTGGTGTGAGGATGCTGCGAGGCCACGCCCCCCCTCCACGCCATTGGAGGATGTGTTTGATTAACGTGTGTGTGTGTGTGTGTGTGTGTGTGTGTGTGTGAGAGAGAGAGAGAGAGAGGATGGAGAGGGAACAATAAAAAGAGAAGATCTGGCTGCGGTTTGGTTTCAGCTCAGATGAATGAATGATGCAGATGAATAATTGTCTGGGACGAGATTAGAATAATAATTAGAATTGTTCCTTGTGGTTATTTTTGTCCTGTTTGGGGAACATCTCTCGGCTATGGTGGACTCGGTGCCGGAGATCAGGCCGCTGGAGCGCTATGAGCCGAGCCGAGCCCGAACCTGCGCCAGTCTCCACTGGATCCTCACCAAGGCGTTCGGCTCCTCAGGTCAGATTCGGCTTCTTTATTCTTCATCATCATCATCATCATCATCATCATCATTGTTTTATAGCAGAACGTATCTGTGGCCTCACCATTGTTATTTATTTATTTATTTTAATTCTAACGCAGGCGCGCGGGTGTCACTTGGTAACTACAGCAGCTCGAGTCGACTCAGATTTATAAAGAGTCGATTCAGCAGGAGCATTTCCTCCATTCCCAGTCTCACCTTAAATCTAACATAAACACACTCAGGGATAAACTGGCGTGCACCCATGTTAAACAGGTCCACCTTCAGTACCTTCAGTACCTTCAGTACCTTCATACCCTTGTCACCTTTACACCTTCAGTACCTCGGCTCTGAAATCTAATTATGGCCCAAATCCATTATAATAAAGGTTGATGATGTCATCAGTCTTTAAACACCAGATCCACCAGAGCTTCATCTAACCTCATACACAGTCTCAGTGTAAACACACAGTACAGGTAGAGAGCAGGTAGCAGGAGCTCAGAGAGGAGGACTACAGTGTGGTCTTTCATTACTGAGAGTTTCTCTGGAGAGGTCTGAGTCTGTATCACACTGTTCATCTGGAATATCCTGAGGGGTAATATCATTCAAATCTTAATTATAATAATAATAATAATATTATAATAATAATAATAATAATAATAATTATAATAATAATATTAACATTAATAATATTAATAATAATATTTATAATAATAATAATAATAATAATAATAATAATAATAATAGTAATAATAATAATATAATAATAATAATTATTATTATTATTATAACAATCATCATCTATAATGATTATTATTAGCAGTAGTATGAAATGATTAATAGTTAGTATAAACAGTGAAAATATTTGTTTATTCTGTCTAATCAGATAAATCAGTAGCATCAGCTGGACTTATTCAATTTGAAGAAAGCTTAGGAGTCGACTCGCAATTCGGCTCACAATGCTCGAATCGGAGAACCGAATCCTTTTTCTACCGAGTTTTCTGAATCAGCAGGAGGAGAATCAGGACAGAGAGCAGGTTAGAATTCTTTTCTGTAGGACATCGAGGTGAACTCCAACATCTTCTACATTCATCTGATCTCTGATAATAACAAACAAAATTATATAATAATAATTCAAAAAAATATTATAATTATTATCATTATGATGATTATTAGTGTTATTTAGTTGTTTATTATAGCGCCGGCTGCTGTAGGCTCGAGCCCAAACCTCTCCTCATGTTCACTACACACTAGGGTGTGACGTCACGCTGTAACGCACCCTACCTAGTGCACTAGATGATGAGCAGTGTGTGGGATTGGGACAGAGCCCGGAGCAGTGAAGGGCGGTGCCCTCTCTCTCTCTCTCTCTCTCTCTCTCTCTCTCTGTCTCTCTCTGTCTGTCTCTCTCTGTCTCTCTGTCTCTCTCTCTCTGTCTGTCTCTCTCTCTGTCTCTCTCTCTCTCTCTCTCTCACACACACACACACACACACACACACACACACACACAGTCTCTGATGAAAGAAACCAAATGAGCACGTGCATTTATTTTAATGGGCTTCATCAGTGTGAGGTGCACAGCTCAGTCACTGAGAGTGTGTGTGTGTGTGTGTGTGTGTGGTGAGAGAGAGTATAATTGTAGTGTGTTGGCAATTTGATGGACATGCATGCGAGAGAAAAATCCAAAAAATATCTGATAAAAGTTTATTAGTGTATTTCACCCCAAGACCTTCAGTGATGTTCTGCCTGAATCAGTTCTTCTCCTAATCCCATCATTGTTTTCATTTGTTCAGTAATTTATTTACAGTATCACACTGACCCACTATTCGGGATGCTAAACATTTTTGCTGCTCTGTTCAGTAAAATGGGATAAAATTATATTTTTCTAGCTGATATGGACATAATGTCCCCCTCCCACTGTATCAATATAAACTAGAGATAAAGTAATGTATATATCGTTATTTATTGTATTTACAAACCCGATTCCAAAAAAGTTGGGACAGCAATAAGAGGTTGGAAAAGTGAAATGTACATATAAGGAACAGCTGGAGGAGCAATCTGCAACTTATTAGATCAACTGGCAACATGATTGTGTATAAAAAGAGTCTCTCAGAGTGGCAGTGTCTCTCAGAAGTCAAGATGAGCAGAGGATCACCAGTTCCCTCAATGCTGCGGTGAAAAATAGTGAAGCAACATCAGAACGGAGTTTCTCAGAGAAAAACTGCAGAGTTTGAAGTTCTCATCATCTACAGTGCATCATATCATCCAAAGATTCAGAGAATCTGTAACAATCTCTGTGTGTAAGGGTGAAGGCTGGAAAACCATACTGGATGCCTGTGATCTTCAGGCCCTTAGACGCCACTGCATCACATACAGGAATGCTACTGTAATGGAAATCACAACATGGGCTCAGGAATACTTCCAGAAAACATTGTTGGTGAACACAATCCACCGTGCCATTCGC
>NC_060907.1:1007696-1017696 GCF_014805685.1 Silurus meridionalis
CTCCTTTGGCATATAGGAATAGTTTTAGATGAATCACTAGCTCTCACGTTGCCCATCTCTCTGTCTCGCCCCTCGTCATTCCTGCTGCCGGTGTCTGAGTGACTTGGCCACTGAACATGACTGAGCCTGTGCTTCACAGTAATCAAGTATTTCCACAGCACACAGAAATCCCACTCGCTTTTCTGTTCACCCCTGTAGCTGTGGCTCTGCCTTGCTGCTGTGCTGTGTGTGTGTGTGTGTGTGTGTGTGTGTGTGTGTGTGTGTGTGTGTGAATGATAAAAACACAACCTGTAGGCTGGCTTCAGAGCTTGTGTTGTTTCGCTTTGACATGTAATGTGACTCTATGAGTGTGTTAATGTTAATGTATTGCTATATTAATGTGTGTGTGTGTGTGTGTGTGTGTGTGTGTGTGTGAGAGAGGAGAAAATGGCTTCAATTTACACTTCAGCTAAAAAACAATGCAAACTCTCCATCATAGGAGTGATTCCAATTGCCCTCGCTTTACTGAACAGAGGCTTCTTCTAAACAGGTCTGGTTGAATCGTGGCGTGTCCCAGAAGCTAGTTCAATTCTAAACACCAGCCGTAAAACGTGTGTGCGCGCATCAGGAAAAAAGAAAACCACTGACGTGTGTGATGACACCCTTCAGATTTCAAACACAATGTTCCAGAAGAGCTAGCTGTAACTTTACACGTCATTTATACAGACTTGGTCTTCTGGACCTCTACTAGATTGGACATTTAGGTGTGGGATTTTGCATTTGGACATGAGAGTGAGATTAGCAACACTGCTTTCCCACCTTGCTAAAGGAACATGTAGCTATATACACACACACACACACACACACACACACACACACACACACGCACACACACACACATATATATATATATATATATATATATATATATATATATATATATATATATATATATATATATTAGTAGCGGATCACACGTTTGTTTAGTCTCCACTTCAAACTTTAAGAGCATTTATTAGAATTATTTTTAACTTGAAAATATACACAACAATGCCAGGAGTATAAATAAGAAGCTAGAGTTAGCACTGCAAAAAACACTAAAGAATCAGAAGCGCTAGGATTAGCCGCTAGCCCCTTTCTGGTTAGAGGCTAACGCTAGCGCTATTGATTCTTTAGCGTTTTATGTCCGACTTCAAGAATTTCTCTTAAACTGAGAAAATCCTGACATTCGATGGAGTGAATGAATAAAGGATGGAAAGAATGAAGACATTTGTTTAAATCTGCTGAAATAAACAGAACAGTTCAGTAAAACATATCTTTAGAACATTGAATATTATATTTAAAACACACACACACACACACACACACACACACACACACACACACACACACACATCTGTATGATCTGTAAACTGTATAATTTAATTTTTTCCATGTATTTAATTTTATTTAATCTAATTAATTGATTACTCAATCAATTTAATGAAAAGTGTATTGCATTAATTAGAATTAATATCACATCGTTTGTATATAATTAACTGAGCAGGTGTTTTATTTAAAATTGCTTCAAAAATGTAAACTGTTCAAATGTTGATAATCACAAATATTAATAATAATAAACTGTGTTAATAAAAATGACAAATAATTTTATGTTCAGCCCATATATATATATATATATATATACCCACAATTAGAAGAAGTGGTAGCTCAGTGGTTAAGCTGTCGGACTTCTGATCACAAGGTCATAAGTTCAAATCCCGCTGCCACTGCTGGGCCCTTTAACAAGGCCCTTAACCCTCATCTGCTCAGTTGTATGAATGCGATAAAGTCGCTCTGGATAAAGGCATCTGCCAAATGCCGTAAATGTGCTTATACATAAAGTTTTGATACTATTTTAGTAACCTGCCAACAGATGGCAGCACAAGGCTGCACACACAGTCATAGGGAGCACCAACCTTCATAAGTCAGTGTGTCAAAGGAGCTCCTCTTCACACGTTTCTCATTGCGAACATCATGATCTCACTTTTGCAACCATCCTACCTACCAGATTTTGCTCCTGCAGACTTCACCCTCTTCCTGAAGATGAAGCTCAAAGGAGACCATTTTGATAACCGTTGTGGAGATCGCAGAGAACGCTTGACACACTTCGAAAATATACTTCCATGAACACTTGTTTTAAAAAGTCCGGTGATTAGCAGCTGTGACTTGCAGTTTGAATATTACACCCACCAAGAATCTCAATATAAATTCTAGCTTTTGGGACTGAGCCTAGATTTCAACTCACTGTTGTGAAAAGAACACAAGAGTGACTCATTCGCATGAGCAACTCTTATTAAAAGGACACAGAAAATCAGGTTCCAACAGAATGAAAATGAATCTGATTCTCTGGAGTTACACACTGAGCTGATTCACTCAAGTGACACCCGATTTGGCACCTTTAAAAAACACTTCATCCCAAAATGTGTGTTTTCCTCCCCAAACCCAGATCCGCTACAGGAAGGACAAGGTGCGGTCTAAACAGACTCCCACCTTTTCGGTCGTGTCCGGAGTGAAAGATCTGTCTAACGGATGTGCCATCGCTGCCACCATACACTTCTACTGCCCCCAGATTGTCCCCCTAGAGAGTAAGAAATCAAACACAATCAGCCATATACCAAAAAGAACAACAGCACTTATACTGATGCTCTGTATATTTTATGCCAAAGTGCAAAGAAAAAAAAAAAAACACCTGACACGTTTCTATAATCCATTAAAAATGTGGACCATCTAATCTACAAGGCAGTGGGACAGTGACAATGGCAAAGAAGAATTAAAAGATAGGACTTTTTTAAACTATGTCCATCCCACTGCATCTGTACCACTATTTTTGTTGTGTGAATTTGCCATGTATTGCTAGTCACAATATCCTGTTATTTTGTGGAGCCAAAGGGTATTGTGTGAGGGTCTCTTTCAAAATCAGATTTAGAATAGTAACAGTAATTGGTTCCCTCTGTTGAAATAGCATAGGACCTCCAACGCTTCATGGTGTTAAAAATGACCCATGTCCCTGAAACAAGGCAAATGGCCACTCATTAGAAATAGTCATACATAGATTTCATGAATAGTGTCATTAAAGTTGTGTAAAAACAGTGATTTGTCCCTAAAATTCAGTGTTTACATGTTTTGCACATTTCTTTGTAGATATTTGCTTGAAGGACACCATGTCAGTAGCAGACAGCTTGTATAATCTGCAGTTGATCAAAGAGTTTTGCAATGACAATCTGCAAGGCTGCTGTCCACCTGTTTTGGAGGACCTGCTCTATGCCCCACTTACATTACGGGTGAGAGGAATGCTACCATTCACAAAACCCACCTGCTTATTGCACTTTTTAAATGATTACTGGATTTTTGACACCTCGAACATGTTTGACACTTAGGTGAATATCATGTGCTTTTTGGCTGAGCTACTGGCTGTGTTTGAAGTTCAGAAACCTGATATCGTCAAACCAGTGCACACCCTGGACCTGACAGGTACACACATGCTTCTTTTGTTATATTTGCTATGATGAAGCACTGTCCTGAATGTTAGCGTCGCTACGTTAAAGCCTGAAGCATTTATTTTGTAGGTTTTTAGGTATGTGCAGGTTGTTCATTAGACCCACAAGTCTCACACACTTACTAGGTCGAAACTTGCCAATATTAGCAACCATGCAGGGTAAACCACAGATCCATCACTCTCTCAGGATCTCTCAACTTAGAAAGATAAAACCCTTGACACTTGTACAACTCTGTATTCAGAGCCTGACTAAACATAACTGTGACCAAAAACTAAATCTTAGCCCAAAACTGAGGACATAAAAACTCTCACACACTCCGTTTGCTTTTCCTTTGTTCTTTAGATGCCTCTGGTTTAGAAGAATGCACCAGCCCCATCAACGGCAACAGGTAACTTTAACATTTTCCAAATAAATGATCTGGTGTCACATTTCTATTTCTCATCATTGGAATTATGGAACTTGTTGCTTTGTGGCAGTGGATCACCGTTCTTGCTTAAGCAACCCCTCTTCTCATTGTCATCACCTGCATCTTCTTTTGGAGGAACAGGTGAGATGATCGAGTACTCTGTACACTTTGTAGCCCATGTCACTCTGCATGTGTAAATAATTCTTGATTGTTGGTTTGTTTTGTGGCACATTCAGAGGGCCGGAGCTGGAGTAAAAAACAGATCAGGTAGGCCGTTTCAAGTTTTGTGTAAAATAGGATCACAAAAAATGCTAATCTGGATTAAATTCATTGAGATTATATATTAATGTGTGAGGAGAAATTTTCAAATTTGAAATCCTTCTCTCTATCTTTATCTATTTTTATTAGTCGTCCTCTCTCTGCTGTGGCTTTTAGCATTCCTTTTCCTCTGGACAGTGACGTGGATGTCGTCATGGGCAATCCGCTGTTCCGCTCAGTTAGCAGTGACAGCCTCACCATGGCCACAAACCCTGCTTTGTACACTCCTCCTGAGGATCTGACTAAGATAATTGGTCAGGCACCGCTGGGAGAATTGCCCGCCATTGAAGAGGCACTGCAAGTCATTCATACCATAAAGAATGAACCACGGCAGCGTCCAGAGGGGGCACCGGCAGGTTTTTACCTCCATTCCCCTGATAATGACAAGACCAAACTAAGCAGCTCTGCCCCGTGCCATTCAGGCATAATGTTTAGACCAATTGGTGGGGAAGGAATTAGTGTGAGAAAGCCAACAGGTTGTTCCAAAGATTCTGATACATCAGAAGGCCCAGGAACACCCACCAATGGACCAAAAGGAGGCCAAATGACAAGTTTTGCTGAGCGTAGAAAAAGGCTTCCAGAGTCTCCAGGGACTTCCCGTGCTCTAGGATCAGAGGAACCTTCAAGCCCAGGGATGATGAGTCCTGCTGGCACAGGGGAGGCTCAGGAGCTAGGGGCCCAATTGGAAGAAAAACGCAAATCCATTGAAGCACAAAAGAGACGAATTGAGGCAATCTTTACTAAGCACAGACAGAGACTTGGCAAGAGCGCCTTTCTCAAACTCCAACGGGAACAAGGAGAAGCAGGAAATGGAATCAAAGAGGAGGCAGATTCACTTAGTCTAGATGAAAGGCTGACTCAAATGGAGGAAGCTCTGCAGAAGGAAGAAGAGAAAGAGAAAGAGGAGGAGAATAAAAAGAAAGACAGTGGAAAAGGGGAGGAAATAGAAGAGAAGAGCAAGGAACAAGATGTCAATGCACCACCCAAATTGGAAAAGCAGGTGACATTCTCAGTGGAGCCGAAGAATGTGCCAGAGAAAGAACCACCACTGGTCGAATACAATGAGGCGGTATCAAAACTAACCTCGGCCTTGCAGGCACTACAGAAGGATATGCAGCGTCTCACTGAACAGCAACAGAAGCTGATGGGAAAGAAAACATCTGCACCTTCATCATCCAAAACCACACCATCTAAAAGGACCTCGTCTCCGAGCAAAGCATGGGTCATACCAGCGAGTCCAAAAATCTCAGCCACTCCCCCTCGTCTCTCACGTGAATCCACTCATGACCTTTCACCTTCAAGTTCACCATCACGTCAAAGTGACCTTAAATCGCCTAAGACATCCAAACCCTCTGCTCGTAGGCTTTATAACAATTCCCCCCCTCCTAAGAGCCCCAAACGGCAGCACCCCAGCCGCCCATGTGACCTCGGTTTCCCGCCCCTCACCCGTGTCCTCTCACCTCTCCAGAGCGTTGACACGCTTCCCCACCTTCGCCGTGGCACTCCCAGTCAGTGTCAAGTGCAGACTAACTCCTCCCTCCGAATTGGAGGTCCACCCTCACCGCAGGAGTCTGAAACCCAACTTCAATTACATTCAGCACAAGAAAGTGCAGAGTCCGGATCCAGTGACGAAAACACTCCACTGTTCACCCTGGAACTGGAGCCTCCTGATTCTGCACCGCCTCCTGCTGGTAAATATCTTTTACAGCATTCCATATCTTGAAAAATGGTCAATAAAGGGTAATAAAGCTCATGCATTAAACTTTCATCCCTCACCCTCCAGTGGAGTGTGCTGCGAGCATCTGTGGTGGCAGTAGCTCTGGAGCTCCTTCTGAGTGCTCGTTTCTCAGTGACATGCTCATCAGCACTTCTCTAAGGCAGGAAGAGGTAGAGACAGATCAGGAGCAGCTCGACATCTTCTCATCCGACTCCATGAGTGACCACACAGAGGCTGAGAGCAGAGCAGGGGTCAGCTTCTACTTTAAGGTACATATGTGTGTGGAAATTGTGATTCTAGACAAAAAAAAAAAGATGTCTAAATAATTTATTGAAATAAAAAAGAACGAAAATAAATGTTTTAAAAGGAATTGATATTTTCAGAGACAGCAAAAATATGTGAAATGATGAACTGTTTTGAATTTAAAATGTGTGTAGGAGGAGGGTCTGTCAGAGGAGGAGATGGCCCTAAAGAGATCATTGCTGTTTGAACGACAGCAGAGACGAGCAGATGAGATCAAGAGACGAAGAGAGAGACAGGAGCTGGAGAACCCAAGGTGAGACCCTTAAACACAAGCATACAAACTAACACACACATTCTAAATACTGTACAGTCTCTAAACCACTCCTCTTCATTCTGCAGCCATCTGTCTTCAACACACAGTCTCCTTGACTCTGTGACTCCACCCCTTTCCCAGTCTCTGCCCAGCACATACACCCCGCCACCACCACTCCATAATGCACACGCCCCTAATACACCTCAGGCCACGCCCCCTGGAACCCCGCAGAGGCGTGGCGGCTTCACAAAGACGGAGTACGAACGGAGGCACCAGCTGAAGATAATGTCTGATTTGGAGAAAGTGCTGAAGCAGAAACCAGCACAGCGCAGCAACAAGAAATACACACACTCACCACGCAAGGAGAAAAAAGGTATACACACACACACACACACACACACACACACACACACACACACACACACACACACGCACACGTGGGTCATAGTTTCTCAAAGCCCCTCCACCAGATCCTGTAACCGGTTTAAGGAACTTTGTAGTGGAAAAACAGGTTGATAATTTTGAGGGATTCTTGGTTCTTTAACAAGCTAACTTAGCTCTCTAATGGTTTTGAGGGAACCTTGAAGTGTTCTACAAACTGAGAACTGCCATTTGAGAAAAAAAACTCACCTCTTTTTAATACTTTTTTGCTTTGTAGCAGAACACCAGAACCTTGTAAAGCCCAATGGCCCGCTTCCTCCAGAGAAACCCACCAGGTACCAAGCTGGTCCTCTTTCTCTGAGATATACACTTTCTTCTTCTTGTTCTCTAATCTCTTTTTAACCATCTATCTTTTATTATTTAACCCAGCACCTCCGACTCCACCTCTAAAATAATGTCACCTGGCCGACCAGCCAATCAAAATGGAGAGAAGGACTGGGAAAATGGTTCAAATGCTTCTTCTCCGGCATCTGTGACAGAATATACAGGTGAGAACTGGTGTTGAGTTTTTCCATCAGATGATCCAAAGCATGTTTCTAAAGCACTCTCTGGTCTCCTGAAAAAAATTTGGCTGGTTAAGATGAAATCACCAGAGGTGGTCTTTTTCCCAGAGGAACATGAAAAAGTGAGTAGCATTTGAACTTGAGGAAGTGTACAACTATAGTGTGAGATACCATCAGGACCAACGACGAGACAAACTGGCACTTCTGTGAAGCAAATCCAGGTCTACATTTCAGGTTTAAGTCTAGCCACCTTATTAGACATGCCTACCTTGTAAGGTCCCCTTCAAGTGGGTTATGGCTTGTGATTTCTCAGCAGAGATGGTGAGGTTAGCCTCAGGTATAAATGATAAATGTTTGTCCTACACTTCACCAAACACTTCACTTTCTACTGTATTTGTTCTCTTTTTGAATCATCAGGTCCTAAGTTGTTCAAAGAGCCAAGTTTTAAATCCAACAAGTTCATCATCCACAGTGCCCTCTCACGTTGCTGCCTCGCAGGAAAAGTCAACGAGGGTCAGAAGAACAAGATTGTTGAGGTACAGCACGGCCCTTCAGTGCATCACACAGATTGTCCACATTGTTCATTTTTATGTTCATGCTATATTTTTCTGTGAATATTAGGGGTGTATTAGGGCACATGTTGGTACTGAACCGTATCGGTACAGGGCTTTCGGTCTGCGCTCACGTGTACGTTTATTTAGTCTCCACCTCTGACTTTGAGTGAAGTCACTGTTTGATCAAGTGCAATTTTAGAGGCTGCTTATAAAATTAATCATTTGTTAAATTCAACCAAATAATCAAAATATACAACTCAAATGTTGACGTCTAATCTTCTCCCTGGTCTTCTTTCCCATACCTTCATCCTCACCTAGGAAATGGAGAAAAGCTCAGCAAACCACTTCCTCATCCTCCTTCGAGACTCCAACTGTCAGTTCCGCGGGATCTACACGTTAGATGGTCAGTCGGATGAGATGCAGAGGCTGTGTGGCGTTGGCCCACGAGCCATTCCAAGCTCTTCAGTGGAGGCCATTTACAAGTACAACTCGGACAGGAAGCAGTTCAGCGTGCTGCCGTCTCGCACCTTTAGCATGAGTGTGGACGCCTTCACTATTCCCACTCACTTATGGCAAACCAAGAAACAAAGCACACCCAAAAAAACAGCCACTCCCAAATAAATCCATCACAACAGGAGGCTCCTCGGCCCGGGGATACTCTTTAATGGACTGTTCTGGAGTACCAATCTGTGTGACAATTTATCCTGAAACGTTAGTGCTAACAACGAACTACCGACAGTCATGAACCTGATCGTTTCGCCGCTGATGCTTTTACCATTCAGCATGTTTGGGTTCAGTGTTGCCTGAACATTATCCAAACCATCAAGTGAAAAAAAGAACATTATAAAAACCCATTTTCTCATTTCCAGAACAGAGCAATCATTACGGTATTTCTTACAAAATTGAAATCTTCCCTAAATGCATGGAAATGGAAGGAAAAACGCACGAGTTTCACCACGTTAGCACTTATAAAGAACCAGAAGAATTCTGAATTTTTAAGACTTTTTTGAGTTTTGGTTGATAATGATATAAAATATTGCTGCTATGCCCTCCTAGAACACACACACACACACACACACACACACACACACACACACACACACACACACATATCTGGCATTAAATCCAGTCAATGATTGGATGAGAGATTTAAGGATTTCTGTGCCAATTTGTGAGAAAAGTTACTAATAATTGCTGGGTATGAATGGGATTCGCTTGTGGGTGATTGTACTCAGGAAACTGATCAAACTAAATCAGATTCCTCACACACTCATCATCCAAGTCACAAAGTCTGATCTGAGATCTGCACTTGTGTTTCAAATGCTTGATTTATTTATTTATTTATTTATTTTTTTTTTTGTGAATGTATTTTTTACTGTGATTTGGACTTTTTTAAACTTCTGGTGAAACCGGAAGAGTCTCAGTTCTTAATTGATGAACTTGTGAGAACTTTTTTTACCATCAAAACACAAAATTTCGTTTTTAGCATTTGTATGGAACACTGCTAGAGGATCTCCCCGGTGGCGCAGCATCACCTTAAGAACGAAATTAGGTAGGAAAACTATGAGGTAAGACTTCGATTAGAAGATCTAAGATTTTTGAACATGGAATAGGATTAGAAATAAAATAAAACAGCAATGGAAACATCACACAATGGACACAAACTCCATAATCGGAGTTGGTGGTTTATTCCTATTCCCATAATTATTCTTGAAATAATTCTAAGAGCCTCTGAATGTGAAGACCTGAAGAGACTGGAATATTTTTGGTCAGCAAGTTACACGTGCGTCCAGTAGACACTTAGCATTTCCACTTTACATGCATTTTAAAAGCATTACATTTATATTTGCAATTTCTTCTGACGTTGTGACATTGAAATTGTACAGTGTTCCATTTTCATGGCTGTAAAAATCCAATAAATCAATGCATTTCACTTTATCATGGACTGGAGAAAACTTCTGAATGAAACTGCCTTTAAATGCAATGCTAA
>NC_060907.1:1022696-1032696 GCF_014805685.1 Silurus meridionalis
ACATCACATCTCCACATCACATCACATCACATCTCCACATCACATCTCCACATCACATCACATCTCCACATCACATCACATCTCCACATCACATCTCCACATCACATCTCCACATCACATCTCCACATCACATCACATCTCCACATCACATCTCCACATCACATCTCCACATCACATCTCACATCACATCACATCCACATCACATCACATCACATCTCCACATCACATCATCACATCTCATCACATCTCCACATCACATCTCACATCACATCACATCTCCATCACATCTCCACATCACATCACATCTCCACATCACATCTCCACATCACATCTCCACATTACATCACATCTCCACATCACATCACCTCATCACATCACATCACATCTCCACATCACATCACATCTCACATCACATCTCCACATCACATCACATCACATCTCCACATCATCTCACATCACATCACATCTCCACATCACATCTCACACACACACACACACACACACACACACACACACACGTTCCGTGGCCCGAGCACAGGGGATACTGCGGGATGCTGCAGTGCGGAGAGAGAAGAAGCAGAGGGATGCAGAGGCTAATATTAGAACATTCACAAATACACCCTTTCTCTCTCTCTCTCTCTCTCTCTCTCTCTCTCTCTCTGTGTGTCTCTCTCTCTCTCTCTGTGTGTCTCTGTCTCTGTCTCTCTCTCTCTCTCTCTCTCTCTCTCTCTCTCTCTCTCTGTCTCTCTCTCTCTCTCTCTCTCTCTCTCTCTCTCTCTCTCTCTCTCTCTCTCTCTGTCTCTGTCTCTCTCTCTCTCTCTCTCTCTCTCTCTGTCTCTCTCTCTCTCTCTCTCTCTCTCTCTCTCTCTCTCTCTCTCTCTCTCTCTCTGTGTCTCTCTCTCTCTCTGTGATTAACGGGAATAAAACGTTATAATCCGGTCTAGAAGTTTGTACTGAAGAGTCACGGTTGTGATGAAGAGTCTCAGATCACAGTGTGAACAGTTTTAGATCGAGCACGTGCACAGTCTGGTGAGAAATCCGAATATTAATATTACAGTAATAAAAGAAAGTATACAGTAGAATAAAGTGCGGACAGGACATAAAAGGACGCGGTGGATGATACTCACATGCTGACAGGTTCACCGCTCAGGAACATCAAACTGATGATGATGATGATAAAGTGCTCCGGTTTTTCAGCCGGACGACACTTAGAGCGCGTGCACGCACGGGCCTGGAGACCGATGCGCGTTCACGCCGACCGCATTCGCGCACTCTCGAGAAGGACAGGTGAAGTAACGAGGGCGCGAGTAAGGATTCGTAGGAGATGTGTGTGTGTGTGTGTGTGTGTTCATCTTTTACTCGGGTGTGTATCTCTCTCACACACACACACACACACACACACACCATAAAGCTCTATTATATGTTACTAAATGGAATCTCATGACGTAAACTAGAAAATATCCATCAGAAAATATCAATAAATGAAAGAATATTAAAGGTGAAATAAAGAAGCCTTTAATTTAATGCGCATCCTATTTAAATAAAGAGAATTAGATTTATTTTTATATTAATCATAAAGCTCTCTGAAATTCACCTGATTTACTCTGGAATATTGCAGTAGGTCTACAAACACATAATGAACCCCCTGACCATAAAACATACACTTATACAACAAATATAAGTGCAGTATGGGTTAATAAACATGCGAATATTCTAACAGCTAATTAGCATAAGGAATGATGATTCTGAGTTCTGAGTAATTTCCTGAAAGTGAAAAACACCAGGATTTTCCTCATCAGGGGAGAAAACTACTGCAAAAAAACTACTGCAAACAGACCGACTTTATTTGATATTTCTGAAACATTGAGTTAAATGAGCGTGTTTTTATGATTAGCATGAACTCCAGCACGTCGATCACAGAGCTGTTGCTAAACTCTGGAGCATTTTCATTAGTAAACATTAGATTTCTCAGAGAATTTAATCCTAAAATTAAAGTTTGTACAAAATGATAGTTATTTGAATAGATTATAAAACACAATGGCTTTAGCATGTAATGCTCACGTTTTTTCTGCAGGTTGTCACGGTAACACTAATAAGCACCAGTGTTAATTGTCTCATGTAAATGAACACTATAAAAAACAACAAAAACAAACATACAAAATAATAAAACAGTGTTTTCACTTCCTTTTATTTGAAACATCCTCACACTCATCGCGTTAAACTAGCAAGAGAAATCAAGCTAGCAGGAAACATCTACAAAATTCACAGCCCTTGGTAGCGCTATAAGCCTCTAATCAGTGGTGGTGTCCAGGATGATAGTGAACATAGATGTTCCTCAGGTGTTCCTCGGAGTGAATGAAGAGCGGAGTGAAGAAAAAGAATTCCGAGTCACCACAAACAAACAAAAACAAAACAAAAAACCCCAACAAAAATAAAAACACGACAAACAATGAAATCACTCATCGAGCCGTCCGGAACGGCGTGAACTCTGAGAAAAGGCATTGCTCGGTATTCAGGACATCGTGTTGCTCCGGTTTCATTTAAAGACCACACTGTAAACACTTCTCACTTCTGTAACCATTAGCATAAAAAACCAGGGCTAACATTAGCCTGGTCATTAACACCTGTATTAGCGATAACGTGTTATTTTGACATAATTAGCTTGTTATTAACATCATCACGGCTTCGGATCCACAACAGTACCAAATCACAATCGAAGTGTTAGAAAGCTGGTCATGTGACATCAAAGTCTCTGCAGCTTTGAAGAACATGTCCAGATTCTACAACAGGAACATCTTGATCATCATACGCAGCTGAACATCATGAGTTATTAGTATTCTCTGGTGGTCTGGCGATAACGAGGTGTCTTTTTAAGAAAAGCGTTAGCGGAAAGACTCGGTGTTAGCTAGTGCTAGGTGCTGGATGGGTCAGGATTAGCAGAGCAGGGATGGGTGAATAGCTAGCTAGCATAAACTGGTAGATTAAAGCAGGATGAGCTGAACACTCGGGCGAAAGTGATTCATAGTCCACTGTCTTAGTGGCATCTCAATATCCTGATCTTGAAACAATGAAAACCAGATGACCGGTGATTCACTTCGCTAGATCAGTTCATTAAAACCTACCAAACTTCCAGGAAATTATATCATACTGACATAAAGGGGGTGGGGCTACCAGATGTCAATTAAACCAGATTTTCTAAACCAGACACATTAACTTGATTCTGGACCTGGCGCTGGGGGAGTTTAGCTCAATACTGCCAGCCAAAAAGTGTGTAAATGCTAAAACTCATCCTGAGATCAACGGTCGAACGTTCTAACCAGCTAGCATGCTAGTGTGAGAGCAAAGCGGCAAAGGAGTTTATTTATTCTCACACCATTCTGAACAGGAAACTCTGCCAGAATGCCTTTACTTTGTTAAATTGTGCTTCTCTAAAATGAGGTCTACAGAGATCCTTGTTCCCTCTTCAAATCTTCAAATAGAAAACTTTGCTATTTGCTAGTTCTGGTTGGGGGGGGGGGGGTGGGGGTCCCTCAGACCTTGTGGCTGAGGTTCAAGGGTTTGATGGAGTCAAGACAAGAGACGAGAGAAAGTTTTTTGAAAACACACCACCACGTTAGAAGTAAAACCAAAAACACGCAAAAATAATCATCAGTTCAATAATAAAGAGGAAGCGATTCAGGTTCGATTATGAGCGAACACAGCTGAAGGAACGTGAGGAAACAAAATAATTCACCAAAACAATCAAATCCTCTTCACTGCAAAAGGCTACGACAGGCTAACAATGTTAAACACTTCATTTAGCCCCTGTACAAACTGTAGACATGAATCATCAGACGTAAGCCTCGTAGTGCCTGTGATATATGAAGAGGTAAATGATTAGACACCAGACTCAATGTCTGACTGATTTTGGACTCCTAGAGTTTCATTTTTTTGTTTGGCTAAAGTGTTCCTATAAAGAAGGTTCTTCTAAATGATTGTAAATCTTTGGATAAGGAGAGAAAAACAGGAGGAGGAGGAAAAAGAGAGGAGGGTGAGACAGATCAGATCAGATTAGAGATCAGATCACTTATTAAAGGGGAGAAAATATGATCATTTGATGAAACCGGTGTCCCCCTCGGCTCTGCTCTTGGCCCCTTTTTCTTTAATCAGGACAATTTTTATTTCCTTATAACGTAACAATTCAGAACAACCCCACACACACACACACACACACACACACACACACACACACACACACACACACACACACACACACACACACACACACAGCGAGAGCCCTACTCCTCCTCCTCCCCCTTTTCTTGCATAGACAATCGCTTCTTTAGATGTCTCGGAAGCAAAAGTAGGCGGAATGGCTGGATAAAGGGGGTGGAGTTTAACAGTCCAGGCTCCTCCCCCCAGAGTGTCCTCATCACAAGGCAGGCTCTCTGTGTCTCTCACGGCCGTTGGATGTCTTCTTCACCTTGGAGATGCCCTCCAACACCCCCGACTCAGTCACACTGTGGACACACAGAGAGCGTTTCTACATTTACAGAAGGAGTCTCCAGTTTCAGAGCTTTGTAACAGTCAGTTTTGGGTCATCTTCAGGACAGAAGCTCATGGAGCTCAGTGTAAAGGTTAAATGAATTTTCATGTTCTGTGTGTTTTCATAGAGATGGTATGAAGTCCATAACGGAGAACTAAAAGAGCGATCTGGAGTGAGGGAATCTTGGAGAACTTTGAGAAACTGCTAGAGCTAGGGGAACTACAAGAAGAATTTGATTTGAGAATGTATGTATGGAGATGTAAAAGCCTAAAGAACCAGTAGACACTGAAGGAGAGGAACCAGGAAAATGAATGGAAACTATTGAAAAGATCTGTGTGAGTGTGTGTGTCTTACACTTCATCCATCTCCAGGTCCTCCTCGTCCTGGGGCAGCTGCAGGTAGGGGTTATTAGATGCAGGGCGGAACTTAAAGCCCGTTAACACAAAGAACACCAGAGTGGACACCTCTATCAGGAACTGCAGGAAAACACACACACACACACACACACACAGGATAAGGATTTGCCTACTTTCCAGATATAGAAACAGGAATTGATAACGTCATGAAAAGGGGAGGGGCAATCACACCTCTTGGCACCATTGCCACTGGAAGGGTACAGTGACCTTCAGCAGGATGGCGATGATCCTCGTGAAGTAGATATAACATACGATCTACACACACACACACACACACACACACACACACACACACACACACACACACACACACACACACACTTAAAAACTGAGATACCTTTAAGCGTTGTATTTATTGCCAATGAAACAACAAAAACTCTCACCATCACGTAGTAATGCCTGAAGAGCTTCAGCTTCTCCAGATTCATGGCAGCTACAGGACACACACACACACACATGTGCACGCACACACACTTAAAATCTGAGATCCCACACAAAGACTTTGGTCAGATTTGATGTAATAAATGACACACACCTTTGCCGTCTGTAGTAGAGGCTTCCTGCAGGTGTCGAATTGACCTGGAATAAAGTAACACACCATTGTTAAAACAGTGCTACACACATCACAGAAACACACACACACACACACACACACACACACACACACACACACACACACACACCAGACAACGGGGAAGAGGATGGCTCCGCAGCAGATGAGGTCTACGAGGAACAGGATCTCCCTCCACAGTGCGTACTCACTCGAGCCTTCCTCCGTCTCCTCGATGATGATGTACGCCACGTTAGCCAACACCTGTGCATCGATCAATTAACCAATTAATCAACCAAATCAATCTATCATTCAATCTATTTAATCAATTAATAAACCAAAAGGCTCAATAATAATCAGCAAAGCAAAAATAGTGACTATTTAACCAAAATCAAATATTTAACCCACTTACCACACCACTAATCAATCAATCAATCAATCAGTGTGTGCAATCTATTCATCAATCAATAAACCAACAGAATAAACAATTCACCAACTAGAAAAGAACAATAATCATGAATTACCCAATTAATAATTTATTAATAAATCAATTTAAACTGATCATAAATCAATGACTCAACAAACCAATCAATAAACTGAATATACAATATTATAATAATTAATAATAATCTTTAACAACCAATAAAAAAATGTAAACTAAACAATCAGCCACTCACCCACTCAATCCATTAATTATTTATCCCATTTGCTAATCAATTTAGCATTTTATCCACTAATCAATCAAAACTAATCATTAACCAATCAGCCAGAAAAATAAGACTATCAAATAATGAACCAAACACCGCAACACCCAATCAATCTCTTACACAATCAGCCAGTTAATCGGTTAATCAACCAATAACCAATTCAATCAAATCAAATAATCAGTTTCATGGTATACAAGAGGAGCAAAAACCAGCCATCCAATCAAAACACAACAAATCACCACCACCCCCACCCCCATACCTGTAGAGGGATGACGATCATGAAGATCTTCTTCTCCTTGTCAGAGAGAATGTACTTGATGAAAGCAAAGCCGGTTCCTATTAGAGCCAGAGTAATGAACAGCAGCGCTCCCTTCAGGCTGCACACACACATTACACACAGAATTAACCTATAACAAGGACTCTCTCTCTCACACACACACAGACACACACAGACACACACACACACACTTACAGGTGAGTGATGTAGTACATTACAGCCCAGCCTTCGATAGGATGACCCTCCATGTTGATGAAGTGATAATTAATCTAAACAATAAACACATTTAACAAATAAGCCATTACAGAATTTAAGAAAAATTAAGTTCTAACATAAAATCTGATAATCTAACTCGTTTTTGTCGATTATTCTGCACTTATAGTTGATTGCTGGAACTATTGACAAAAATCCATAGTAATAGTTTTTCCGGGTTGTGTTATACAGTGCAAGAGCGGCCCCTAGAGGTGATTCAGTGATAACATGTGCTGTTTATTTCGGATGGGTTTTTTGTTATTTATTTTTATTTAAAGTTTTACTTCATGTTTCAGTTTGAATGCATCTTTTTTTTACTCAATATTTATTAATATAAGTAAAACACATTTATATCATCACGATTCAGTAGTGTTTTTTAAAACATTGTTTTTGTGTAATAAAGTTCAGTAATATTTTACGTGGAGTGTAAAGGATTTCTTTTATCCAGTATCCATTTTAACTTGTGATGTCACAATGTGCTGTTTTACTCACACTGTGGAAAACCAAGGACACGGCTTTTGTGTAGGCGAGTGCTGCCATCAGCCAGTGGATCTTAAACACACTGTACCTGGAAAAAACACACACACACACACACACACACACACACACAATCAGCGTTGTGTAGAACACAATCAGTGTTATAGACATTTACAGGAATATACATTGTTTTGACTATTATTATGCTTGTGTGTGTGTGTGTGTGTGTGTGTGTGTGTGTGTGTGTGTGTGTGTGTGTGAATACTTGTGTTTGAGCAGCGTTGATGTCCAGATGATGGCTGCTGTGAGGAACAGTGCAGCCATGCTAATGTAGAGCCGCGGCAGAGGAATCTCAGAAGCCGAGAGAAAACCATCTGTGTTCTTCTCCCTGATCTCCACCTAAACACACACAACGGTTGTTTTGTTACAAGGTTTTGTGTAGATGTTGCCGGCACCTAGATGTTTTAAGTGTTCTCATGCTGAGGGAGTAGTGGTTGTGTAGATGTTGTGTAGATGCATTCACGCTGAGGGAGTAGGGGTTGTGTAGATGTGTAGATGTTGTGTAGATGCACTCACACTGAGGGAATAGGGGTTGTGTAGATGTTGTGTAGATGTACTCACACTGAGGGAGCAGGGGTTGTGTAGATGTGTAGATGTTGTGTAGATGCACTCACACTGAGGGAGTAGGGGTTGTGTAGATGTTGTGTAGATGTACTCACACTGAGGGAGCAGGGGTTGTGTAGATGTGTAGATGTTGTGTAGATGCACTCACACTGAGGGAGTAGGGGTTGTGTAGATGCACTCACGCTGAGGCAGTAGGGGTTGTGTAGATGTTGTGTAGATGCACTCACACTGAGGGAGTAGGGGTTGTGTAGATGTTGTGTAGATGCACTCACACTGAGGGAGTAGGGGTTGTGTAGATGCATTCACGCTGAGGGAGTAGGGGTTGTGTAGGTGTTGTGTAGATGTTGTGTAGATGCACTCACACTGAGGGAGTAGGGGTTGTGTAGATGTGTAGATGCACTCACACTGAGGGAGTAGGGGTTGTGTAGATGTTGTGTAGATGCACTCACACTGAGGGAGTAGGGGTTGTGTAGATGTTGTGTAGATGCACTCACGCTGAGGCAGTAGGGGTTGTGTAGATGTTGTGTAGATGCACTCACGCTGAGGGAGTAGGGGTTGTGTAGATGTTGTGTAGATGTACTCACACTGAGGAGCAGGGGTTGTGTAGATGTGTAGATGTTGTGTAGATGCACTCACACTGAGGAGTAGGGGTTGTGTAGATGTTGTGTAGATGTTGTGTAGATGCATTCACGCTGAGTAGGGGTTGTGTAGATGTTGTGTAGATGCACTCACACTGAGGAGTAGGGGTTGTGTAGATGTTGTGTAGATGCACTCACACTGAGGGAGCAGGGGTTGTGTAGATGTGTAGATGTTGTGTAGATGCACTCACACTGAGGGAGTAGGGGTTGTGTAGATGTTGTGTAGATGTTGTGTAGATGCACTCACACTGAGGGAGTAGGGGTTGTGTAGATGTTGTGTAGATGCAATCACACTGAGGGAGTAGGGGTTGTGTAGATGCATTCACGCTGAGTAGGGGTTGTGTAGATGTTGTGTAGATGTACTCACACTGAGGGAGTAGGGGTTGTGTAGATGTTGTGTAGATGTACTCACACTGAGGGAGTAGGGGTTGTGTAGATGTTGTGTAGATGCACTCACACTGAGGGAGTAGGGGTTGTGTAGATGTTGTGTAGATGCACTCACACTGAGGGAGCAGGGGTTGTGTAGATGTGTAGATGTTGTGTAGATGCACTCACACTGAGGAGTAGGGGTTGTGTAGATGTGTAGATGCACTCACACTGAGGAGTAGGGCTTGTGTAGATGTTGTGTAGATGTTGTGTAGATGCACTCACACTGAGGGAGTAGGGCTTGACTGCACCAGGTCTGGAGTTGGAGCAGTAATGGAAGTTGAGGTTGTACAGACCCTGATCCTGAGCTCCCATGGTGAGGTGAAACTGAGGAACAGAGACAAGGAGAAACTCAGGAGGTTTCAGTGAGAACTTTAGATCAGTGTACACACAGAAACTACACAGGAAGAAGAAGAGCTCTGTTCTGAACACACCACTGAAGTGAGACCCCTGCACTGCGTGTGTATTATTTGTGCTGTAGGTTGTGTATCGGTGTGTTTGTGTAGATCACACACTGTTTCTGGAAATCGACTTAATCCACAGTTCACGTCTTAATCGTGTCATGGGACTCACCGTGAAGTTGAAGGTGTCTCCACGCTGATTCAGGACCAGCTTCATTCCGTCCATGCTCGGCTGAAAGTAAGTGAAGGTTCAAGGTCACACAGGAAACTGAAGACTGAAGCTATGAGCATTACTGAGCTGTGATGTTTACACACCTGGTCAAGAGATTTTCCTCTTTGGTCTTCTCTACTTTCCCAGCAGCCTCTTCTGTAGGGCTCTTATCATCCTTCTCGTTCTTCTGCTTCGGCTCTTCTACAACTCCAGCTTTAGCTCCAGCGTCTGCTGGGCTTTTATCTTTAGACTTTGGCTCTTTGTCTACATCATTCCCTGCTCCTGCCTTTTTCTCCTCAGGCTTTAGATCTTTTGAACTTGGAGCTGGAACTTCTCTTTTTTTCTGAGACACTGAAGAAGCAAAAGAGAAGAATCTCAGAAAACAGTGAAGATCCTGCAATGGAACTGTGGGCTTCTTCTTCTTCTTCTTCTTCTTCTTCTTCTTATTATTATTATTAAACATACATGTACAGTGAGAAAGAAGAAAAACTCTCTT